>NW_009720362.1:0-1477 GCF_000703405.1 Apaloderma vittatum
CAGCCTATTTTTCTGTGGTTGTATAGTTATATGCCTCCTTATGCCTTGTTTTACCATGCTCTAGTGAAGTGGGAACATAGGTTTCCATTCAAAATGTCAGTAATGCGAAATAAGGGGTCCCATTAGGAGCGTATTTTTGCTCAGGCAGTCCCAAAGTTAATAGGGAGGGAAGCAAATTTCTAAATGTCCAATATCATATTCCTTGGATTCCTTTAAAAAATACATGGTTGTGTAAAATTAAAACAGTTTCTTCACCAGGTTGAAATTTTTAACACAAGGCAGATAGTACAAACCAAAGGATCATTACAAAGACAAAAAAAAATATCAGGCTCATGTTTTTCAGCTTTTTAACAAGATTGAATTCTAGACTTGCTTTGCCCATTATGAGACAGCCAACAAAGAATAAACAATACTATCTAAACCTCTACATTATGTGAGTTTTACTCCAGACATCCATCTCTAAATATCTGAACAAAACTGAATAGAATCATATCATAGAATCATAGAATGGCCTAGGTTGGAAGGGACCTTAGAGATCATTTAATCCAACCTCCCTGTCATGGGCAGGGACGTCACCTCTTGACTAGATCAGGCAACACATGGGGACCGAGCGGGAATCGAACCCACGTCGGTGTTGTCATTGTTGTCAGCACCGCACTCAACCCACTGAGCTAAGATACTCTTTGCCCTTAAATTCTCAAAATTTTTTCTGCTTCTGATTTTGTTGTGTTTTAAGCTCATAGCAAAGCAAGTAAATAGATGGACAAATTGTTTTTTTCATTCACAGAATGCTAAAGACTGTATTTTAACGCTTTATTTAATTTGGAACATAAGAAGTTGTGGTACACAAAGGAAACAACAGAGGTGGTGGTACGCAGATAAAAACTTAATACTGTTTACAGCAGTCATTTTTGACCTTGTTAAAGTTTTTTAACTCAAGTTCATCAGCTACCCAAGCTGCACTTACATACATGTGGATCAACAATATAGTGTCCATTTCTGCAGCAGTTCAAGCTAGTCCATCTCACACTCAAACAGATATGGCTCCTGAATTTGTAAACAGATCATAGCTGCATCATTTCTGGGTAAATTCAAACCTCTTCAAGCAACATTTTCAGATCCAGAACTACAGAAAAAATTGGGTACTGTGCAGAGAATTAGAAGGGTTTGGGATACATGAAGACAATGTGTTCAGGTCTAACTGAGTACTATAATGTAAAAACTGAGACAACAAATTGAAAGGAACTTCTTTAGGTCTGATCATCCTAATTTCTTATGCAACCAGATTTTTCCTCTTTCTCAATTTCTAAATGAAATGGGAGGGAGTGCAAAAAGGTGATGTGCCTTTCCCCAGAGTACCATCAGGACACAGCCAGGCTGAGTACCCACACCTGGGACCTGGGAGACATTCTCACATCACACAGTATAGTCATTACTACTGGTAACCAGTTCTGTACTTCCATCTTTTTAACTTACA
>NW_009720363.1:0-438 GCF_000703405.1 Apaloderma vittatum
AAAGAACCACTTAAAATATTTAGTGCTGCAACACCAAACAGGTGAGGCAACAGCCATCAGAGGAGGCTAACATGAGCCCAAAAGAAAGGTTATTGCCATGTTCAGTTGGCAGGACAGCGAGACGTAGTACGTTCTTGTCCATCACAACATCAACCAACATCAGCCTGGAACACCCACCCTGATGCAACAAGAGCCTTACCCAGCAGGCCAAGGGTGGGAAATTGGGGCAGGGGGGAAAGAAATCTCCTCTGTTTGGAGCTAAAAATACCACAATACAATCCATTCATGTGAAGAAGGAACAACCTGGGAGATCCCTTCTCCAGTCCAGACTCATCTCACAAAAGCATCTGTATCACTGGACAACAGCACTACCACAGAAAAAAGAACAGCGCACTGAGGCTGCTTATGAAAAGCCTCTGAAGTGTCTTCCCTGCTTGG
>NW_009720364.1:0-203 GCF_000703405.1 Apaloderma vittatum
AGCTGGGAGACAGAGAGGGAGAACAGGATGACGTTATCATGATTAAAGCGGAGGTCATCAGTGACCTTCTACGCCACTTGGATGCACACGAATCTATGGGACCGGATGGTTTACACCCTAGGGCGCTGAAAGAGCTGGCAGATGTGCTTACCAAGCCACTTTCCATTATTTATCTGAAGTCCTGGATAACTGGGGAGGGCCCA
>NW_009720364.1:492-910 GCF_000703405.1 Apaloderma vittatum
ATTTGACCCTGTTCCCCATAGATCACTAATGGAAAAACTGGCTGCTCATGGCCTGGATGAGAATATGATCTGCTGAATCAAGCACTGGCTGGACGGACGGGCCCAGAGAGTAGTGGCCAATGGTATTAAATCCAGCTGGTGGCCGGTCACAAGTGGCGTTCCTCAGGGCTCAGTGTTGGGGCTGTTTCTATTTAACATCTTTATTCATGATCTTGGTGAGGACATTGAGTCTATCATCAGTAAATTCAGAGATGACACCAAGTTAGGCTGGTGTGTCGATCTGCGTGAGAATAGGGAGGCTCTCCAGAGAGACATAGATAGGCTGGATCGCTGGGCCAGCGTTAATGGGATGAGTTTCAACAAGGCCAAGTGCCGGGTCCTGCCCTTGGGCTGCAACAACCCCATGCAACGCTCCAGG
>NW_009720365.1:0-1788 GCF_000703405.1 Apaloderma vittatum
ACCTGCAGAAAAGGACCTGGGGGTATTGGTGGACAAAAAGCCATCAATGTGTGCTCGCAGCCCAGAAGGCCAAAAGCGTCCTGGGCTGCATCAGAAGCAGCATGGACAGCAGAGGTGATTCTGCCCCTCTGCTCTGGTGACACCTCACCTGCTGCATCGCTGTGGAGCCCCCAACACAAGAAGGACATGGACCTGTTGGACTGGGTCCAGAGGAGGGCCACAAAAATGAGCAACAGGGTGAGGGGCAATGGTTTTAAAGTAGAGCAGGATAGATATAGGTTAGACATTAGGAAGTTTTTTACAATAAGGGTGGTGAGGCATTGGTACAGGTTGCCTAGGGAAGTGGTGGAGGCTCCATCACTGGGGACATTCAGGGTCAAGCTTTATGACCCTGAATGGTCTGAGCAATCTGATCTAGCTAAAGAGGTCCCTGCACACTGCAGGGGATGATGACTAGGGACTGGATGACCTTTAAAATTCCCTTCCAGCCCAACATATTCTATAATTCTATGAAAACTTTCAGAAATGTTCAAAGAGCAGAATTAGGTAAATTCTACTTCAGCAACAAGGATCTAACAAGTGATGTGAATGTGTGCTGTTGCAAAGTGCAGGGAATTTTTAATGTCATTCTTTATTCTGTTATGTAGATCTCACATTGAGAAAGCTCTCAAAGAGGGGGACTTCAGAAAACACAGGGTCCTTTCACTTTTATGTGAATGGTAAGATTCTTTTTAAATATAAGATCTCACATTGAGAAAGCTCTCAAAGAGGGGGACTTCAGAAAACACAGGGTCCTTTCACTTTTATGTGAATGGTAAGATTCTTTTTAAATATAGCAGACCTTTAAATATCTGGGAATGTTAGTTTATTTATTGTGTCTGTGAGTTAAAATTGTCTGTGGGTCTCAGTCCCACAGCTTTCACTTTCACGTTGATATTAGAAAATACCACAGACAGAAATGCCTCTTGTGTGAGTTAAGTGACAGCAGAGAGAGAAATGAGCTGGAGTCACTAGGAGGGAGTGAATCGTGACGGGGCTGTGTGCGTTGCTCTTGCTTTGGTTTTGTGTCCTTTCCACATGCTGTGATGGGTTGACCAGGTCCATGGGTGCAGAGTGGAAAAGGTTCTTCCTCACTCTGTCCCCACACACGGATACATTTGTGCTTCTAAAATGCATCCTGTGCCTTCAGATTTACTGCTGTAGTCCTGAGTTTGGTTGATCCTTTGGTAAGAGAAGACAGCTCTGAAGAATGTAGAATTAATGACCACTTTCTCCTCTCTGACAGGCTCATTTCTTCTCTC
The DNA here is from genome assembly GCF_000703405.1 of Apaloderma vittatum. Lineage (NCBI taxonomy): Eukaryota > Metazoa > Chordata > Aves > Trogoniformes > Trogonidae > Apaloderma > Apaloderma vittatum. Next base: position 1,302 of record NW_009720365.1, read on the forward strand.
TTTCTGTGCAGCAGCTTCCCATGCTGGGCAGGAAGAAAGCACAAAGCTCTCATGGTTGGCACAGCGTTGCACGAACATCCCACCAGCATCGCACACACCGCAGTGCTCATCAGGGAAGGAGGCAATGTGACTAATGAAGCAGCCAGTGATGAGCCTCACCATCTGATTACTCCTTCTTCCTTTGTCTGTCTGTAGACAAAGAATATTTCCTTTAGTTGAGATTTTGTTTTCTTTGGACTCTGAGTGTATTGGTTGTCAGTCGGACTTTCCCTTCAGGGCAGAGAGCACCTGTGGAACCAGTTGGGACCACAGACCTGACATTTAGGGGGAGCACATTTAATCCAACACGCATCAGGGAGTAAAACCTCACAGTTGTGTGCTTGGTCACCAAATCAAACTATAAAACTTAGAGTCCACTAACACCACATGCTTTCAGCACATGCAGCCGTTGTCTTGCTTTGTTCAGCTAAGTCAGCTCCAGAATTGC
>NW_009720366.1:0-5245 GCF_000703405.1 Apaloderma vittatum
CTTTTCCGGCGGGAATCTCCTTCCCCGGGCTAAAGGCCGCGCCTCCGTGCGCACGTATCCCTGCAGTGTGTCTGTCAGGTGTCGGCAGATCGGTATCTGTGCATATCAATACATTCGCGGGTATATTTACGTATGGCACACACGGTGTGTACACACGAGGGAGGCACAGCGGTGAGCAGGGCTGCAGGTGCCCATCCCTGAGGAGAGCGGCCTTGTCCGGCCGAGCAGGGGCTGGAGCACCGGGGGCTCCTGCTCCTCTGCCTTTCCCAGGGAGATGGAGCGTGCTGGGATGGAAATGACTCTGTGCATGTGCTCCTTTGGAGCGGTGAAACGTGCCGTGCTGGGATGGAAATGACTCTGTGCATGTGCTCCTTGCAGATGCGCCTGTTGGAGCACTCTGATCCAGGTGCCTGACAATCATCCACCCTGAAGGACCTGTGAGGAGTTTGAGATTTGGAGCGCCCTGGATTGTCTGAAGGACTCCACGTGGGAGATGTCTGCGCCCTCTTCAGCTTCTCTTTCTCCCACAGTGGCACCTTGCACCTCTGGTTAAACCTGTTGTTCAGGTACTGTTAAAAAATGCCCAAGTGTCGCAAGACGAAAACCCCTTATCTGGAAAAGGAAAGACCAATCAGTATTGAAGCCGAGTGCCTTTTGGAACAAAGTCCATTTAAATTCTGTCTGGTCTCATATCTGTAGGCCCCTGGTCAGAAAAGGTGATTACACCTCATGAAGTCCTGCATCCTCAGTACTTGGCATTCATGTCACTGTCCCCTTCATGGCTGATGCCAAAACAGTGTCTCCCTGTAGACCTGCATGTTGGTTTGGAACACAGTTTTACTCCACGTTGCAATCTAGTAGATTTCTAATGATCTAGAACAGAGTGAAGGGTTTTCTGAGTTTCAGAGTTACCTGTCTCCACCCTCCAGCTCTCAGTTTGTATTGTGGGAAGGTGGGCAGATTCCTTTATAAGCAGTAACCCCAAAGCTGTTTGTTGGTAAAACCACTCTGCCTGCATGGGTCAGCCTGCCTCAGCCTTTTTGTTATATCTTAATTACTGCTTTGGTTAAAAAGAGGAGAATATATATTAAGTCAACAGAGATACTGTTAGGTTAGGGTTAAATGACATTTACTGCAGGGAAAACATAAAAGATTCCTGGAGCACTAAGTGTTATTACTACAAATACAGCTTTAAAAAATCTGGAAAAAACCCCACAACTTTAATATGAGCTTTTTACTGTATAAAACTTAGAGATCCTTATTAAATTAATTTTGGCCTTGAAAACAACACAAATTGAAATGTCGTGACAGCTTCCTGCATCCTCTGCACAACATGTCTTAAAAGTTGTGTTTTTCCTCCTGTACGTGATTATGCCAAATTTTATTTACATAGACGTCAAGGAGATCTCCACAGTTGGAGATCCTTGTTCCTTCCCAAGGAGGATTAAAACCTTGTTTTTTGTCAGGGATGACTCAAATCCAGTGTTGTCTCAGTTCAGCCCACTTGATGGGGCTCTTCAAGACTAGATGTTGCAAACCAAGAGCCTTCCTCTTTTTTGTAAATATTAACGTTTTTTTCTCCTCATCTTCTTACAAATTCAATTACCTGTGTGATTTAACACAGTTACCGGTGTGATTTAACTGAAATAACCTTTCTTCCTTCACGGTTTTGTAAATCATGGGCAAAGGGCTGGGCAAACTACATGTCCTTTTACTACAGGTGTACATGATAAACACAACCTTCTGTTTATGCACTGCAAACTATGTGATTTGGGCTTTTTTGAGGGATAAAATTTGAATTTAATGCAATTTTACATAGCCTAGAGGTTCACTGGAAGTTAACAGTATGAACAAAAAGGTGAAAATATAGAGGAAAAATAAACATTCCCTATTTTCTACCTCTCAGCTGCCCCCATACCTCTGCTAGGAAATGTTCTCAGAGCAATTGTGCCTTTCCAGAACACACAGAGGGCTAAACATGTATTTATATATATTCCCATAGTATGAAATGCTATGAAAAATGTTATAACTTTTGATACTCGGAAGTATTTAGAGCCTTTTACATTTTGTTCAGTAACTGTCATAGTCTAGGGCTAGGTAGGGTCAGACTTCAGTATTTAAGGGATGTCTTTCTCAATGTTCTATGAAATGCCTGTGGGGACCTGATTGCATTTTTTCAACAAAAAATGTTTATGTGTTTTCTTTTTCTCCTCCCTCCCAGTTTTGCTTTACAAAACAAGTTTCTTCTTCAGAAGAAGAAGGGATTTCATTTGCAGCGAGCGTGTTGTTGGTCGACACGTCACATCGAGAGCTGCTCTGTTAGCTGTCCTCGAGTTCTTCAGCAGAACATGTCACCACCCCGCTGGACGCTCCGTGTGACTGCTCCGTACTGCCCAAGGGGATCCCACGAGCTCGTGCCCTGCTTGGAGACCTGTGCCTGTGGGCTCCCACTTGCCAGCTGAAAGCTCTTTCTTCGAAGCGCACTAAGAAACAAATGCAAGCCATGTCACTAGCTGAACGGGTTCCACAACCCTCTGGCTCCGTGGGCCTTTGTTAGCAGTCCCACTGGAATTTGTTGACCTACGACATTAATGTTGAGCGTGTTGTGTTTTAAGGTTTTGAGGAAAATGCAGAGACGGCATAGCAGCAACACTGACAACGTTCCTCCGGAAAGGTAAGCCTTTCTCCTTCTGTTATTAAGGTGTGTTAAAAGGCTGCTGGTCTGAAGCTCCCACCTACTTAGTATTTTGTAAAGATTTGGGGGAGATCCTTTACATCACTCCAGAGTCTGTATCTAGCTTCATATACATGAATATTTAAAAGTTCATTTCTGTAATTATAACATCAGCAAGGGAGACTTGCCACTGTTGTTGTTCTGGTACTAAATATTCCCTTGTGCTTTCCTGGGCTTAGAGCTTGATTTTTTTATTTTTTTTTTGCTAAAGAAGAAACTAATCTAATTATGCCAAGACAAAGACAAAACTAACAATTGTCATTGCTCTAGCTGAGCTGAGATTGTAAGTGAAAGATCATTACTTAGTATTTCTTAGTGGTTTTGCACATAGAGGTGAAACTTGATGTCGTGACCACTTCTAGCGTGGTAGCATTCTTAATTTCAAGGGAAAACAAAGCCATCCTTAACTTTTTCTGCATGATGCTGCCCAAGCCTCAGTGCAGTCCGCGAGTTTTACACCCAGAGGCGTGGCTGTGGCTTGAGAGGTACACAAGATGACAACATCTACACAAGATGACAACATCTACATCTGCAGTGTAGAGCCCTCCGAGTCCCTACAAACTTGTTCAGTACTCCAGGATCTGTTTGAATAGTTAAAATATGTTGAGGACAGGTGTCTACTATGGACTGCTGGAGACAGGCAGAGTCATGCCAATTGTTTCTTATAAATGTCTCTGTGTTTTAGCAGGGTAAATATATATTGTCACTAACACAGGCTGAAGGTTTTCTAACGGTAGCATGAAATACTGCTGCTACTGGTCTTCACTTCTGCTGGCTTCAGCAGACTCACAATCTCATCCTTGTTTATTTGTTTTTAAATATGCCCTTGATCAGCTCCTTCTTGTTGAAACCGTACTTATGTATCCCAATAGTATTGTTCCAAACAACAGTTGTGTCTTTAACTGTAAGACTGGGTTTCACCCAATTTGTTTGTTATGGTCCTAGACGTAAAGACTGTCACATTTTCTCCCTGCCTGGTGTGTACATCCCTGAATTGTAATGTTAGGTGTGAAATCCAAGATCTGTCTGACAAATATTTGAACCAAAAAGAGGTGTGCAGTGCCTTGTTGACTTGATTCTTTGCTGGAACCTGCAGAGAGACATTGGGAATGGAGTGTAGCTATAAAAAAAGTCTTATTAGGAGTTTACTTAGTGGGAAGGTATGCCCAGAGAGGTTTGCAACTCTCCAGAGCGAGAGGAAAGGCAGCGCTCTGGGCCCTGTACAATGCCTGGGGAGGCTTTTGAACCCATGGGAGAGAGGGAGTTAAGGGTATGTGCCTGCATGTGCTGTCTCAGCTTGTGACCACTATTTCTAAAGTTAGAGCTCCCCAAGGATTAAAATTAAGAGACATATTTTGTTATGTGTGGCTTTGCCTCTTGCTGAGCTTTGTTTATTCTTTGCTTTCCTTCTGCAAGTTAGAGAGATATTTGATGTCTGCCAGGCATTTACTGCCTCATAGTTGTTCTACTTGTCACCTGTATTGTTCCCTGTCATCTAAACTTTGCATGTATTGATTTTGGTACCACAGTATTGAGTTCAGGTGAAGAAAGCCTGTTTTCTTTTGGTAGTACGATGAAGATACTTAAGGCTTTCTTTTTGGAATCTGGCTGTAATCCAACAAGCTCAGGAAAGAACCAGTGCCAGATCTAAATCTGTTCAATGTCCAGTAATTTGGGTACATCCATGTCCAGTTTGCCAGGAATATCAAAATAAAACAATTTCTCTTGACCAGTGAAGACATCCTTCACTTACTTGTTGGGTCAGGGACACGCAGGCAGCTCCCAACGCTTCTCTTCCCCACATGACTCTCTCTTGTTGGTGTTATTCAGCAGTGGGCAAATAGTGATCATCCCTAAATAAAGAGAGAAGATTTGGGGGGAAGGCCATTTCTCTGAGTTAGCTTGATTAATGTGTCTGCATATAATGTGGCCTGTCTTGATTGTGCTGCGTCACATCACGTGGGGTTTTGTATGTTTTTCTTTAAATACTAAAATCCTTATAAAAGACGTTGAATTTGGTATTGGATTTCTTTGGTTCCTCCAAAAGCAAAGAGGGTATTTGAGAATTCTTTTCCTTAGATGAAGAAACTGGTACATTTAGATAATTTCTTTAGAAGTACTGGGATCTTAGCTCAGGAGTCTTGTTACTGGCCTCTTGTTCTGCAACTGTGACTTTCCAACAGCAAATAGAGGGAAAAGCAACTGTCACCTGGAGACCTACGCATTCCGATAGTGTGTGAGGAACCCTTAAATGACTGCAGTCAGGACTAGGCTAAAAGACTGAGAAGTTCTGTGGCGCTCATTTTTGTTGAATTACTTCTCTCTAATCTCTATCCACTGCAGAAACAGGAGCCAAACAGTCAGTTCGGAAACCAGCGTGGATGAAAGTGGGGTTTTTGAAAGCCTCAAGGCTGAAGCGTCCTCGCCACAACAGCTCTTCTCGGGCCTGGCAGGTATCCCGTCAGGCACCATCACAGCCACACCATTCCAGTCCGGTTTGGTTCTGGGCTC
>NW_009720366.1:5276-21450 GCF_000703405.1 Apaloderma vittatum
AGGAGGTGGGGAAGTATTCATTCAGATGCCAGCCCCACGGGAGGAAGGGACCGGTCGTACAGAAGGAGCCCCATTTCACCACCGGCAATCATCCCATCATTTCCACCATGGCCATCACCGAGGCTCGTCTCTGCTGCACATGGCAGGAGGGGACCGCAACGGGCACGCTGAGGAAGGCGGTGATGAACAAGCTGGAACTCCAGCCCCAGCTCTTTCAGAGTTAAAAGCTGTGATTGGTTGGCTGCAGAAGGGACTTCCCTTCATCTTGATCCTTCTGGCTAAAGTTTGTTTCCAGCACAAGCTTGGTAAGCATGTATCCTTTGGGGTTTTTAAGTGTGTTAGAGATGGTTAGAAAGTTTCATCATGCTGTGATGCCTGATACTTTTATCTGTGTGACAGTATCTAGAGGCAGTCTAGCACGAAGGGGACATACTCAAAGGCCTGGGAAAGTGCACTGGGTAAACTCACCCTACTTTCAGGCTGAGCTCTTTTCATCTGTGCCAGGCTGATCTGATTCCTGGCCTGGCCTGTGGGAGACCAGTTCTCTTCCTGATCTCTCCTTGACGTTCCTGTAGAGGCTGAGGATGTACCAAGGCTTTTCCCTCAGACCTCTCTCCAGGAGAGGTGTGGAGAGCTTACAGTAGTGACTAGCAAAGGCTTCTATGTAGCACAGAAGGGATCAGAGGGATGAGCCTTTCTGTAGCTGGGGCAGGATGGCAGTGGTAAAATGAAGCCAAACAGCATCAGCAGTTATGTCTTGCAGTTGAGATCTTCAGAGCTCCCTGAAGAATACCTCTATCTAGTTTCTTTAACAGCACCTGAGTATTTCAGCCCCTCAGTGGTCAAGTAATATCTATTCATCTAATTCTCCTCTTACTACAAAATTCTGTGTGGCATGTCTGAGGATCCTTATACATTCTGGAAGTAGTATGCTGAGATTATTATCACAGGGAAACCAATATTGCTTGAGGGGCCAGTATTCCCTGAACCAGGTATTGATTTATATCTGCAACATCTTGCTCTTTGGACCTGGTATCCAAATGGTTTTGACAGTGAGTCTGGTCCTCCATGAGCTGCTGAGTTGCTGTTGTCATACTGTCACCTAGCTGAGTTCTGTTTGCACAATGCAGCCACAACTTGCAGCGTTTCTCTTCTCCTTCAGCGCAGAACCAGATGTTAGGAGAGGGTGTCTGTATCGGGCTGGGTGGTGAGCCTACTCACTGCAGTAGCTTTGTTTTCATTTAGCTTGATTTTAAACTTCAGGTGAGCCCAGACTGCTCTGCTTTAGTCACTCACATGTTTTCTTTCCCAGTGCACCTGTAATATCACCCAGTAAATTGTTTTCTGAGCTTGAGTTGCTGACATCAGATGGCTTAGGACTGAGGATCCTCCTTGACAGTGTCTTTCCCTGCAGGGATTGCTGTGTGCATTGGTATGGCCAGCACGTTCGCGTACGCCAACTCAACGCTTCGTGAACAGGTCGCTCTGAAGGTGAGTGCAGCATCTTGCTCTCTTGTCTTCCCAGGCAACATCACCCATTGTGTACAAAACAGTCTCTGCTGAACCTTCTTTTGCAGTGGAGTGCAGTTGTATGCATACAGATCTGTCAGAGTAAGAACGATGTGCCAGAATCTTCACTTCCTCCTCCTACTTCTCCCCATGGATGATCGAGCAGCATAATAAAACAAAGAGAGGAGAGGTCGGGGATTGTTGCATTGTGCTTCTGGCTCTGCCGCTGACTGGCAGTGCCTCTTCGAGCACTTCTCTGTGCCTTAGTTTCCTACAGCAGAGGTGCTGAAACCCATGTCATTAGTTACCGATGGGGTTTAATGCATGTAGATAATGTTTTGAGATACTCAGCTGGAAGATTTTGTAGATGTATCGCTTGTTAGCATCTTTAAAATGCTCTGTTGATAATATGCCTAGAATGTAAAGAAACGAGTGGATCGATTCAGGTCTTACAATCTTCAGTGCCAGCAAGTACTTCAACAGTGCTAAAAGCACAAGAATAGAATTGCTTTTCTGTAAAAATTACATGAGTGACACAAGTGTATGCTTATATCTACCAGCAGTAGTGGAATAAATATGATACGATGCTGAATGAACAGATAAATTGCACAATCACATAATAGATTGCTGTTGCCTTGCACTTTGCACCTCTGTCTTTCCACCGGTGTGCCCCTTAATCCACCTGCTTTAAATCTCAACCTAACATCCCTGGCTGTTGAATAGCTACAAAGAGCTATTTTCTTAATAAATCAGCTCACATGCAAATGCTAGCTTTTTCCTCCCAGGAATAAAATTTACTCTCTGAAATTACACTGGGCCAAGACCCAGGACAAGATCTTCTGCCATCCAGCTTTCATCTGTAACATTCCATGTCTTTTGAAATACAAAATTTGCATTTCCTTTGACCTTTAATTACTTCTTAAAAAATGCATTTTTTAGAACTTCCACGCATTTGGATAGCATTCGTGTGTGCTCCATGTACTGGTAAATTACGGGATAGTGAATTTACCTAAGCTTTCCTCTAAGTGACTGTGGATCTGTTTTAAAGTGCCCCGTTGATGAGATGCCATTCCAAACAGGAGACAGCTCAAAATCGCAGGACAATATATGGAATTGACTTTTTTTAAATCTGCTTGTCGAGGTGAATTTCAAATACCAGGAGAATTTAGGTGTCCCAGCTTTGAAAACTGTGTCCTGCAAGCAAGGCTGTCATTTTCACCAGCATATTTCAATTAATTTCTCTGAAGTTTCTTTTTTTGGAAAAGGTTCACTGAGGGAGAGCTATTTCTACACGTGTTTGTATATGTCTTAACCCAGCAGCCTATTTCTGAGTCTTAGTCCTAGGTAAATAAACTCGTTACTAAACACTAAGGTGTATATTTGCGTCCCTTGGGTTGATCTTGCATTTTTCAGCAGTCGAAAGCTCAGTGCAACCCTTGAGTCTTTATCTTCCTTGCTTCTTTTCGTTTGTGCAGGAGAAGAGATCAGTGTTGGTTGTCTTCTGGATCCTGGCCTTTCTCACTGGAAACACTTTGTACTTGCTTTACACATTCAGCTCTCAGCAGCTGTACAACAGGTGGGTAAAAATTCAGTTGTATGCGGTGGAAGCAGGTTATAATTGCCAGGGAGGAAACGAGGGAGGCCCACTTTCCCCACTCTTTGGGAGGAAGTGTGCATCCTTAAGGTATCTGCTTTTTTGCACCTTTCAGTGGAGGAAAAGAATGCGTGCATCGCTTCTACCAGTGGACTATGCTGTGACTTCTGAATTTCAATTTTGACCACTGTGACTCAACATGAAGAGCGGGTGTTGGAAGCAGATAAGAAATTGACCCACTGATTTCCCTCTTCCTGTAATGTTTTCTTTTCTGTTCAGTCTATCAAGCTCTGAGTCTATTGCAGGAGATAAACCGGAGATGAAGTAGTAATGTTCTACTTTAATGTCCTCGGGGCTTGGAGGCATTTGGAGCTGAGGCGGTTAAGATAGCCTCCACTTTCAAATTCTGACTCAAGCGGTTCTCAAATACAGAAAAGTTAGTACCCGTGAATTTGGTTCAGTACTATCCCTGCTTATTACAAAGCAGCAATTAAACGACAAATAGGAAGCAAAGATACAGAACTTAAGCACGGGGGTGTTAGTAGAATAAATAGGAAGAAATGGAGCAATATCAAACCTAGAAACTTGAGAAAGTAGGTTTGATATTAGTATCTTTAGCTATGCAAATTATCCTCCCAGTGAAAATTTTATTCGTCCCACTGAAGGAGACTTAGAACTTCAGACTGAAAATACAGTGTGTGTAACATGTCAGCTGGGTGATGGGTAGATGGCTCTTGGGTATGTTTTTTCTGTTATTTATTTCATTGCTTCCCTGCTTCTTCCAACCAATACTGTGTAAGCAGTGGAAGAGTCCAGGTCTGCCCACAACCCTGGCATCGTTTGGAGCTGCCCCTAACACGTTTGGGCATGATCATCAGAAAGCTGTGTGTGTAAATGCTTCTAGAAGGGGAAGGAGATGAGGCTTGTATGCACGTGTCCGAACGAGCCATGTGATACTCTTGTGTAGGGCTTGTGGGAGGGAATGGAAGAAGAAGGTAGGGCAGCAAGGTGTGAAAACTTTTAAGAGGAAAGGTTTGCACCACAGGGAAACAGCATGCCTCTGAGAAGAAGGTTAAAGTTAAAAGCATTACTGGACCTAGTTTAAAATAAAGGCTAGTTCACCTAAAATAAAAGGGTTTCAACAAACTGGAGCCATTTTACACAGTCTATAGGGTGTGGTTTATTAACAGTGAACAGACTGGGCAACATCTTCACTGAAAAGTCCTGTTCCTGCTGTCATGCCTGGACTAGGGCAGTTATTGCTTGCTGTATGGGAACCTGTGACTATTCGCAAGGCAGGCCTGTGAAACTAGAAATAGCTGCTTCAGTTTTGTTTCTTTCTGGCTTATTTTTCATTTCCTGATTTATTTACTTTTTGCTTGTTTCTAGTGCATGAACAGTAGTAAAGTCTCTGATTCTGTTTCTGTTTTTAGGGTGTAATTTTACCTGTTGTGCTGTGCCAATGTTGTGAGTATTTTAAATTCACGTTCAGGCTTATTTTTTTTCCCTGGGTTGGTTATTTTACTTTTTCTTGGTTTTTTTTTGTTTTGTTAAGTCTTTGCTTTCTGCAGTGAGGCTTTAGTAGGTATATACCCTGAAGACAAATCCTGGTAGCTCAGTCTGAGCAGCATCCAGTCCTCTTTGCTGATCACATCAGTAGCTCCTGCCCATTGCTATCTGAACCTCTGCTGTCCTGGACTACCTTTCTTTAATGAGCAAACGTACAGCCCAGTCGATAACATTATGTAAGGGACCCTCCCCTTTTGGATCTTTGATTCAGGCAAGAGTTGCTAATTAACTCATCCCAGCTCTTGTTCTGCTCCACACAGTGGCAAAGCACTATCAGAGCACGGCACGCCTGAAGTTCTGACCTTTCTGCCGTGTCTAAGGCAGCGCTTCCTTTGTCACCAGTTTGTTTCACGTGCACAAGTAGCTTTAGAGGCTGCTGCTCCTGCAGTGGTTCGAGGACAGGATGGTCTTGACTTGACCATGACTTCCCCAAGGAATCATAATTACTGCTGACTTGGACTTCAGAGGAAACCTCTTACAATCAGATCTGACAGCTCTTACTGCCCTTGAAAAGTTCACTGGAGTTTCTAGGCTTTCTCCAAGCCAGCTGTGGGTACAGCTGCTATCCAGAAGCTTGAGTGAGGTTCTCCTCATTGGTATTTGAGCCTTGGTGTCCTGCCTTTCAGCCTCATATTTCTGAAACCCAACCTTGAGAGGCTGGACTTCTTCGACCTGATGTGGATTGTGGGGATAGCAGACTTCGTGCTGAAGTACCTCACCATTGCACTCAAATGCCTCATCGTTGCCCTGCCTAAGATCATCCTAGCTGTCAAGTCAAAGGTAAGAGGCTCTTTTCTCCTTGATAGATTGACACTTGCCTTTGATAATCTGGTACCTTTACAACATGTTTGCAGCATGAAATACGGGTGGAAGAAGAAAAAAAATGAAATCTCTAGCACAACTTTGGCAGAAGGTCACCCGAGTGGTGAGTTTTGGTTTTGGAGCCACCACAGACCTGAGCAAGGGTTTAGTAATACCAGCAAGTAATTAAAACCCAGAGGGTGTAAGCATTGCTTGAGAAGGAATAGGTACTAGCAGTGAGATAATTACTTTTTGGCTTTGTTCTAAGTCTCATTTTCTGAGTAACCTGTGAAAACAGATATTTCTGAAGCATAAATCTCTTCATTTAATGGGAAGAAATAGCAAGTACTTCTTACTTTGACCCAAGTGGAAAGCCAGAGAGACAACAGTATGAAATTGAAGCTCCTGATACCACAAAAGAAAGCACCAGTTCTAACCGTGGGTGAAGAAATATTTTAACTAAATGGTTAACATACTTGCATTTATAAAATCCTGTGTAGACTAGGCCTAACTTCTAAAACTTCTCACTGTTACGCTGCCTCTTCCTCCACTTACTACATTTCAGTGGCAAGCATAGCAGCGTGTGTTATTTACGTTTGGTAAAGAAACTTTCTGACAGCTGTTGGGCTGAAAGACGCTGTATAGCTGCAAGATATTATCATTAATCGCTGCAAGTCCCAGGCAGGGCACTTAAGGGGATATCTAAACTGGGAATAGTTTTGTTTACAAATGACATGGGTGGCAGGGGAGTTGAGCAGTTTGTTCCTGCACAGCAGGCTAGTCGAGATGGTTATTAATTTATTTCTGGCAATTGTCCAGCTCTTTTTTTTTTTTTCTTCTTCTATTATTATTATTTTATTTTGGGAGATTAATGTGCTAGGTCAGAGCATAATCCAGCCTGGGGAGGGAGGGAAAAAAATGATGTGAATAGTCTTCCCAAGATAAATTGCAGTGTTGGAAAAGGTTCACAGCCTTTACTTGCTTGTCTGAGAGCTATCCCAAGTACTCATTAATCCTTGTCGGGAAAGAAGAAAGAGAAGGGGTCTTTATTTGCAGCTACAGTGGGAGGCTGGTAAGATCACATCTGTCAAGGGCCTATAATGACTCAGAGCACAGATGCTTCATTTTTAATACCTTTTTCTGGATAGCAATATTTCTCACTTCTCTTAAGTCCCTTTTTGTCTTAGAATGTTGTTGATGGTCTCGCCGTCCCTTGACATCTAGGACTGCTGTTACCTACCACCATGGATCTGGATTTATTTTTATACCCCTCTCTACACTGCATCCGTTAAGCCAAGTAAGGCTGAGGTCTGCTGTAGCAAATTAAGCAAGATCAAACCAGGATAGGAAGGCTCCAAGAGAACCCCAGGATGCCATAGAAATTGTAACTGGGAACCACATAGCTGAGCTCTTTCCCCGACTCCGATGACCCAGCTTATTTCTACAGGCCAACACAATGCCACAGATCTTATTTTTCAGATGAGTTTTTTTTAAACACAAGCTTTTTCTGAGTTAGAACGGTTCTGTTCCACTTTAGGCCATGTTAGCTTTGTCCAAATTCTCATCAAGTTGTTTGCTCTCTGCTATCCTAACACTTGCCAGACACAAAGCTATTCTCTTCCTCCCCATAAGCTCGTGGCAGTATTTCTGCTTGAAGCCTACTTTGTAGTTTATGAACTTCTGGATGGCTGTGGAGAGATACAGATTAAACTCAGTAGAACTAGAAGACTTTTACAAGATATATATGCTGAGAATTTCCCTGCAGTTGTTACTAGTCAGAGCAGCAGCCTCTGGCTCTCTGTGACACAGGGCCTGAAGTGGAGTTTGCTGCACTGTCAGGGATAGAGTTCAGCACAGCTGCAAATGGGATAGAGGTATTTGATCTCAAGCTTCCTCGCAGTAGCTCCTTGCTGGCAGTCAGTAGTAGATCATAAAAAACTTATCCATGGATGGGGTGTCAGGGACTGTGATCATTCTGCACTCCACCTCTGAGCAGATTCTTCAGATTTCCCTCCTTTTGGAAGCCCAAAGGCACTTCCAAAGCTAGTCTGGCTTTTCATGGTGCTCCTTGAGGTTCTACCCTTCTCTGGTTTTCACTGATGCTTGCATTGCCTTTCTAGTACAAGACACCTCCTCTGAAAGTCCTTCTTTTAAGTACCCATATCTGTTGTGATTGGAGCAAGAACAGATTCTTTTCTTGCTTTTACACATCGAAGTCTTCATATCTTCCAACCGCAGTCTCCTCTGTAGACTGAACGCCACCAGGTTTTTTGAGACTTGTCTCAAAAGATAATTTATTTCAGATCTTTTTACTCTCTTCTGGACTATCTTCAGTTCCCCATTTTACAGACCAGTTCTCTAGTCTCACAAGGTGAGTTTGGATTATAAACCCTTCTTTCCAGTGAGTTTAGAGCCTTTTCCATTTTAGTGTCTGCTCCACGTTTGATAAGCCTGCTCTGTTCCACCAAAATTAATGAAAACAGTGACTAGTAGTAAACTCTGCTTACCTCCGTTAAATGCATCTTTTCATTTTGATTGTGAACACCTTTTAAAATTGGGCTAGAGCACTCTCTAACCCTAACCCAATCTAAATTACCTGGGTCATCTAGTCCTAGCATGGCCACACCACAGGAAGGGCAACATTTGGTTTAAGATGGCATCAAGAACCATCTTGGATTGATAGCATCAGTTTATGCTTTGACTGAGAAAAGGCAAACTAAAAAGCAGAAAAATAAGTTTGTCTTTGCAATCGGAATACAAAGGGCAGTGAACATAATTGTGTTTGAAGTGTGAAGCACAATGTATTATCAGGATACAACTAGCTGGAATTCTTCAAGCTTGAATAACTCAGCAGTGCAATATCTCTGCAAGCAACCCCTCCAAAGAACGTGGGAAGACTGAAAATCTGGCAAAATAATCCCAGACTTTCCCAGATTCCAAACCAACCTGGAAGAAGAGGGGTGCTAAGAGAGGCTGGGAGACTACAATCAGGCTGGAAGGCAGGAAAAGAAGAGCTTGCAGATAGAAGAGAAAAGCCAAAAAAAGGCAGATAACCCCAAGATGAGGCTCCAGTCTTACACCTCTGCCATCAGTGGGAGTTGGTGGCCAAAGGAGCATCCCCGTGGCTCAAGACGTCCCTTCCTCCCCCGCGAGCTGCGATGGGCACATCAGGCTGAGTACGAGTTTGAAGAGCAGCTGGGCTCATCATTTCTTTGGAAGGGGGGTTTGGCTCCCACCCTGCATGCTGAAGGCTCTCCATTAAAAAAAGGCAAATAAGATCATTTGCTTCAATATAAAATGAATTAAAGTAAATTAAACTGCAGGAGCCATGTGGCCTGCAGAGGCCTCCATTGTTGTGCACACATAAACGGCAGCTTTTCATTTTCACTGCTAAGGAATGACAGCTTGAGGGGGGTGGAATTAAAAATAAGGAAATAAATAATAAAAAGACACAGTTGCCAAAGATTTCTCTTAGGAAATCCCAGGTGCCTGCAAGTCTCCCATCCCCTCCTGAAGCTGTTGTTGGCAACCTCAGCGGGTATCCCCGAGAATGGAGTGAAGCATGGTGGGGAAGGGAGAGAAAGAAACCCAGAGAACTGCAAGAAACTGGTATCCCAGGTTCTTTTATGTATATATATATATCGCTATCTCTATAAGGGAGAAAGATACCAAGGACACGTTTCTTCTTTCCCCAGCTCTTTTAATGGCTAGTATCTAAGAAAGGCCCTAAATAAGAATATTCTTTGCGTGCTCAAAACAGTTGTGCAGCCAAATTACAAGGGGCTGCATTTCCAGAGGATTGAAAATCCGAAAGAAAAATGCTTAATATTTGTTTGTTGAAATCCTTTGTTGTTGAAAGACTTTGAAAGTCAGTGCCGTTGAACTTTTTAAAGGAATCATTGCTCTTAGGTGCCTTCTAAGCTTAAATTTTCCAGTTTAAGATATCCAAGATGTGACTTACAGAAGCGCTGTGCACTAACTAACAAAAATAGAAATAAATATCACATTTTCCCCTCTAATCCCACCTTGGTATGACTAATTAGTCTTGCATGGATTTTCACCAGCATTCTCTGTGCCGCAATCCTGTTTACTGCTCCCCCCCAACACTTCCTTATATTGGCAATATGACCTGAAATCTCAGCAGAGCCTGCTCTTCTCTGAAGCAGATTGCCAGCAGGGCTCAAAAGTGGATTTTTTAATTTTTTTTCTTTCTAGCATCTTCCTGTTTCAGAAAATGTCCTAATGCTGCTGGCAACAGAACAAGTGAGACTTGGAACTTCCCTTCAGTGCTAATCACAACTTACAGTTGCCTCATTGCAACTTCTCTCACTTCTCTTACATCCCATTTTCCACTCTGTAAAACCTCAGCATGCCTTTCTGTTTCCTTCTGGGGAGGCACACATGCACACTTATGCAAAGCCTTATGTCGAAAGAGACTACAACCTCAGTGCCCGGTTAAGCTCTGTGAGAATTAGCATTGCTTCGGCAGCTGTAATTTGCCCCCCTCGGGGTGTGTGTGTACTGTGATTTGGTTTTTAATTATGCAATTCCATGTTATTTTTTCCATAAAATTTCTTCCATCCGTCATCAGTGTATAATGTTTCACCCTATGGGTGAAGCGAAGTGAAGTATTGAAAGAAGCCGTTGTAGGAACTAGAAAGTGTGTAGAGAACAAAGAGACCATTTGAAGAAGAACACGCTACAAGTTCAAGTTGAGAGTGGAGAATTAAATTCCACCCTTTACTTTGCCAAATAATTCCTGTGTGATTCTAGAAAAGTCATATGCAGCTGCAAACTGAAGTCAGTGGTTTAGCTTTTAAGGGTAATGTGATCTGCAGAATTAAGTGCTTTTTTTAAAGTCTAATCCCAGGCATCTCAGCTCAGACACCAGAACAGCCTCACCTGAACCTTTCCATATCTTAAGTTTTCACTCAGAAAATGCAGAGAATAGCTGTCCCTTATGTCAGCCAGCAATGTGAAAATAAGGTGGGGTTTTTAGTGTTTTACTGTAATGGTCATGTCATAAACGCTAAAGAAATTTTAGCAATTTGCTACTGTGAGCAGAGCACAAACAGCGTGAAGTGACGGGACGCCAGTCTGCCATCCAGTAACGAGGATGTAACGAAACACTTCCATTACGTGCTTATCGAGTACCGCTTACCCTTTGTGTTCACATCATTACAGACTGAGCAATAGTGCATGGACAGAAGAAAAATCACAATGGTATGAAAATCCTGAATTCTTCTCTTTGAAAATAAGTACTTGAAGTATAAAAATGGTCTTCATGTGGTGAAAGAGGTAGAAGACGGACAGTTATACATGAGTCATTGACTTAGTTCTTAACGTAACATTTGGGAGGAAAAAAAGAATCAACATTTCACCATGTGGTACCACAAGGCTCATTACAGAGTTGCTGTAACTAAATCCATAGCGGAGTGCTTCGTCACTTGTGCTAATTAAGCGTTTGATAACGGCGGAAGCAGCCTGTCAGCTTTTATAGAACCTGACTCCACAGGGGAAGCAGTCTCCTAACTTTTTATTCAGGCTTAGCTCCGACCTGTTGCAAGGACTTGATGAGAGCAGGGCAGACTCTTCTGGAATCTGACTCTACCCTAACCAGGAGCTGTAATTTCCCATCATCGCCGGTTTCACCTCTGCAGCCCAGCAAGGTAGGTCTGCTTGCTCCAGAGGGCTGGCTCCTGCACAGTCCAGTCACACACTGGGGCTGACTCACAGAGTTACAAAAAAAAATAGCTTTTGCTGTTCTTCGAGAGCTGTTCAATCTCTATAGAGCTGATTCAAGAGAAGATTCCCAAATTTACATGGATTTTTATGAAATAGAAAGTCACCTAACAGAGGCGGGCCTTGCCTTGTTTCAAGCTGTTGTTGGAGAAATAATTGTATTTGCGCTTAATGTAACACATAGTTCTTCCTGATCTTGATGAGAAATAGCTGAAGTACTTTAGCTGAAGTTTTCAGACAAAATACAGCTTGAGACAAAGTTGCGGCTTTGAAAACTTCAACCTAGATAGCCAGGATAGAACAAAGCTGAAAAGCAGAAGACAAAGATGTGAGTGCACTGGTAAATGATGGGAGCCACCTGCCGAAAGTCACTGCTATCAGAAGGCTAAATTTTGCTGCTGAAGTTCTAGGGAACAACCCTTGTTTTCCCACTCTCCTGGCTCTGAAGGAAGACTCCACTTCTGCTGCAGCCATTTGTAGAATTACTTCTTATTTTCTGGGTACTTTTCCTAGTTTGAGGAGGGGTTGGTGTGTCACACTGAGGACTGAGATGCCTGCTGAGACTTAAAATTACTGCAAACATTTACTGTATCACTAGTTCTTTTGAAAAGATACTCAGTTGTCCTCATCTTGCATCCCTCTTCCTAGCCGTAATCACTCGAAGCTTATCAACTCTCCAGTGGTCAAGTGGGTGGTGGTAATGGGCTGAATGGAGAGATGCACCCATTTAAAACTCAAATTCACTCTTTTGACCATCTTAACAAGTATCTTACCGCTAAGAAATCCTGATTTGATGATCTCTAAGGTCCCTTCCAACCTAGGCCATTCTATGATACCCTGCAGTTACAACTGAACGCTAAAGACTTGCATGATATAAAGGAATTATGAAACCTTTGTGAAGGGTAGAGATTTTATGGTTAGAAAACTGAAGTTTGTCACTTGCTGTATGTTCATTTTAGAGCCGTGCTCGTGTTCTGCCACTTGCAGTTGAACCTCTAGGGCTGCCTGTGACCTATCTTGCCATGGGCTCTAGTTTGTTAGTGCCTCAGAAGCTTCTGTTGTAAAAGAATTTCAGCTTCGAGGTCTCAGAGGCTGGATCTGGAAATTCCAGCTGATGCAATGAGCAAGTAAGCAGTGACCTGTCCCAGCCCAGCCTGCTAGGGAAGAAAGGGGAAAAAAAAATAAAAAGAGAGAGCATGAGCCTGGTGGGAGGAACAAGTCAGAGAAAGCAAACACAAACAGTTTGCTGCCTTTGGCTTGCTGGGGGCTTTCATCAGAGCGGGCTGGGAGGAGGAGGTGGAGAACTGCCTGCGAGA
This sequence comes from Apaloderma vittatum, assembly GCF_000703405.1. Lineage (NCBI taxonomy): Eukaryota > Metazoa > Chordata > Aves > Trogoniformes > Trogonidae > Apaloderma > Apaloderma vittatum. The sequence goes on from NW_009720366.1 coordinate 17,808, forward strand.
AGGAAAGGAAGCAACAGCGTAGTCGTTACCAGGCTGCGACCCTCTGTCACCAGGGCTCCCAAAATAAACGATGATTGTATCAAGGCATGAGGCTGGATAGAGACCTCTGTGCTAATTTAATAAATTGCTTGCATTTAGGTCCCCAGACTGTTGCCATTACATTTTTGCTATGTGATGCCACCTGGGATTAGCGAGGAGGAGGGGTTGGGGGGGCAAGGAAGAAAGCAGCTCAGGCCCGTTAGCAACCGCTGGTGTGACCTCACTCCTTGTCCCAGGGGGGATATGAGATCATGAGAATGCCAGAGCTCTCCGAAGGATTCGATTTGTTCGGTACGGCAGGACAGCCTGCCGAGTGATCTCATCTCCCAGACCCTGGGGAAGGGCGCTCACTGCTGCTAGCCTCGTGGACTGCGGAGGACTTAATCCCCGCTCCAAACCTCACCAGTTAACGGCTGACCTGCGATGACATCACTGATGACAAAGCTAAGTGGGACAGCGCAGCAAAATTCCAGGGGAATTTCCCCTTCTCCGTGATCTTACCAAACAAAAGAATTTTGACATGTCAAATCTTTCAGTCCAGATAACATCACCGCAAATTAAGTGTAGTTCTGGGCTCGCAGCTTGCCCTGACCTGGTGCCCTGTCACCACTTCTCCCTTTTAAACACCATGGGACAGAATATAAACAGCTCCTCATTAAGACCAGGGAGCAGGGGGGCTAAATTAGATAGCCTTATTTAGCCAGCTTCCCTAGGCTTAAGTGCTTTGGAATAAAAACCGTGTGCTAAGAAAATGCCATTTTGGTTGTTGCACCTCACAGCTGTAGTAAGCCAGGAGAGAGTTCGTTACCTTGTGGGTGTCTTTCAAGGAAAGAAAACTTTTTAATGGGAGTAAACACCAGAATGGCAAGGACAGCTTTGGTGAACATTTGCAAAGAATATTGCCCATTCTTTGAGTCTCTTTTGAGAGACAAGTATTTCAACCAGCACACTTCCCCTCTCCCACCCTTTTCTTCCTTGTGGTCCTCAAAAACATTTGGTATCCTTGAGTTTTTAAACTTTAACAGTGTTTTTAACTGTGCAAAAGCCAACACACACACTTGAGTGAGAGGGGAAGGATGTTGGCAAATAGATAATGAACTTTATTCTTTGGGACAATCTAGAATGTTGTCAGGAAGACTGATGTCACCTTGCATTTAATCCCCGTACCTTTGGAAGGGACGTAAGATCAAAAAGAGACCTGCCTTGTATTCCTTTTCTCCTTTTTAACAGTATCTACAATTTAGACCATATACTGTAAGTCTTATTCTCTGCTGCTAGCATTTAGTAGCAGTGTCCAGGTATGCACCAAGGTGGGTATCCATAATCTGCTCTAAAGGCTTAAGATTCAAAAGCGTAGAGCAGGTGGATAAGTGACAGAGGAAGAGAAACACCATGAAACAATCATAGAATGGCACAGGCTGGAAACAATAAAGCAATACCCATCCTTCCTAGGCACTGAGTTCAATGGCTGTGAAGAAAACCACATCTCCTGCTCTTTGCACCGTTCAACAGCGTGCAGAGGTGGACAGTGAACACAAGTCCTTTAAGCTTCAAGCCCTTCAGCTGTTAAGTGCTGCCCTTATGACTTCCTGATAGTAATCCTGGATCATTTGTTTGGTTGTTTTACAGGGAAAGTTCTACCTGGTTATTGAGGAGCTGAGCCAGCTGTTCCGCTCCCTCGTCCCCATCCAGCTATGGTACAAATACATCATGGGAGATGATCCATCCAGCAGCTACTTCCTAGGTGGCATCCTCATCATCCTGTATAGCCTCTGCAAGGCAAGTACCACCTCAGTAATTACCTCCAGCGGAGCTGTGGCAAGAGCAGATACAGAAACACAGCTGAAGGGAAGGAACACTGTCCCTTTGAGTGTTGCTGTCACTACCAAGGAAGGGAAGCTGCAGAAGCTGGGGACACCACGTGCTTCAGTTGCCAAAAATGCTTTGTCTCATCAGTATGTGGGCAGTGGGGGGGCTAGAGGAAGATCTGCAACGGCTAATGGAGTATTGCCTCAGGCTTATGAGGTCATCGCTGCTTTCTAACACCTATCTATACAGGCTAGAGAAGAATGGGAGTGGAATGGAAGCCAGAAACAGAGCAAACAGTGCCAGAACAGAACTCACATGGGACCAGCGTAGTTCCCTGCACACCCATCTATTCTCTCAGCTCTGTGTTTCCTGCTCTTTACTCTGTGCTAGGGCAGAGGATCATTGTCTTTTTCACAGATATCATTGTCTGGATCCACTCTAGACAACAGCACCCAACCCTTCCACGTCCTTCTGGCTTGTGAGGTGAGGTATATAGACCACAATTACAAGGACAGATTTCAAGTGATCTTTCTTGTATCCCTTCCTGCAAAGGTTACTCAACACCTAGGAAAGAGACACTTACCTGCACTTCTGCGTGGCATCTCCTACACCTGGAGAAGTCCTGGTAACACAAAGAGGCAGTAGGGACCATCCACTCCTTGGACGAGAGGCAGCCAGGCACAAAATCACAGCTGATAGGGCCAGGGCCCAGCCCTGCAGCACCCAAACCAGAGAACCAGGGCAGGCCTGGAGTCAACAGCCAGGTTCAAAAAGTCCAGATCTTCAGGTGGTGAGGCAGGGCCAAGGTAAAGCCAGAACATCAATCCATAGGTCAAGATCAGATCTAGTGAAAACATTCAGGGTCAAACACAGCCCAACAATTGCAGGGCACAGCGATGACAGGTGGAGGTGGGAAGTCACTCCATGTGCTAGGCTGTGGCTCTGCAGCCAGGCTCAGCTCCTGTGGCTCAACTAGAAACCAGCACTTGCATAGCTCAGACAGAAACTGAGGCTCTCAGGGCTGAGCTTAAATAGAGCTCCTGGGCCTGTGGGCAGGGATTGAGAGTCGAGGCCTCAGGTGAAGCTCGTCAGGGCCATGAAGGCCAATTAATGCTCTCAGGCCCCTGACACGTAGATGTAAGCAGTTCTTTGTGGGTTAACTTGGCATTTCTATGCTCTGAAACTTTTATAGGTAGTGTTGTGATTATCTAGATTGGAAAAAGCAACCTCATTCTGAAAAGTTCTGCTGGTCAGTCGTGTAGAAGCTCCATGAGGAGAAGGCAGCTATTTACCGGCCTTGGCTTTAACTTAGGACCAAGAATATGGGATACACTTTTGTGAAAGTGCCTTGGCTGCAGCCTGTGCCTTTAGTAGGCATGTTTCTTCCTTTAATTCATACAGTTCCTCAGTGGTGTAAAAGGAATAGGCCAGGTGAAGGGTGGTAGCTCCAGGAACATCTCCCAGGTCATTGTGTGGCAACTACGAAGTACCAGAGATGTGTCCAGGTTAACATTAGAGCTCTGCGAGCTGGACACTTTGCTCAGAAGTGAAAGGTAAGTGGGAGCACACTCTTCCAATAGAGATCATGAAATACTGGGTGCGTGCATCCCATTTACAGTCACAAGAGTTGCAGGTCTGATTCCTTGCCTGAGACACTGAAAATATACCCAAAGGAGTCCGCATTAGCAAAGCCACAAACCGCATTAGAAAAACCACAGAAGCCAATTTGGCACTCAGACCTTCTGCTCTGCTGGCAAAAATCCAGGGCTCAGCTAGGGCTGCGTCCCCTTTCCCT
>NW_009720366.1:21500-25537 GCF_000703405.1 Apaloderma vittatum
CCTACACAGAGAGGAAGGTCGACTTTCAGAAGGTTGTCAGGCACTAGGAGCTGTGTCAGCATCTCTGGCTGGACTGTGTAAACACGAACCTCTGATTTTGGCAAAGAAATCCCAGTTGTTCTTCTTCCTGGTCTTATTTTTTCCCGATCCTGGACAGTAGCACTTGCTGCCTGTGAACCCAGTTGTTGAAATCACATTGCTAGCAGCGTGACTGATGCAACACAGGCTTCAGTGCGTGAGGTGATAACTGGATGTTAGACTGCTGAAACCTGTGTCTTTGGGGGTACAGGGGACTGCAGAGGGAAGAAGTCAAAGGGGAGCAACGGGCTGGGGGAAGAGGAGACATCAGAGCCAGAGTAAAGGCGTTAGAAGGAAGTCGCGACCAGCGAAGGCTGTGAATTGGACTGTGGAAAAGAGCTGATCCCTGTCCTTGTTTGAAGATAAAAAGTCTGTAGCAGTCAGCAGCTCAAGTGCTGGTTGCTGACTGGAAGCATTACTGGAAGGACCCTGGGACCCTTTTTACGTGCTGACTGGAAGCATTACTGGTGCCTTCATTTGATTCTGCATCTACTGCGCGATGATCTCATTGGCATTCCCTGCAGTGAGCCCACTTAATCATGCTAACCAGGACAAAAAAAAGAAAGACAATTCCAGGCATTCTGGTGCCTTTGTACTGCCAGTTCGCTACAGCCCTGCATCTTCTGTATCTCGCCTTCGCCTGCCCTCCTGGCTGCTTCTCTCACACAGGTGAGAAGGGGAAAGGTCCTGCTGTGTCATCTGGCCCTTCTCCCAGCTGATGCTGGGCTGTTCTTCACACAATCATTTCTTCGTATCTTGACTAGTTCACAGTATCTTTTTCCCTGTGTTCTGCCAGTAGACAGATGAAGCTGGCATACCGGATTCGGTTTTCAAGCTTTTTCCCTTTTATTAGTACCACCATGTCCTCACTTTAAGAATGCTGAGCGTCTCCTCTCTTGCCCCTTGATATTTGTAGGCAGTTCATTATCTTTTCCTCCCCGCTGTTGGACTGCTCAGCCAAGCTGTAAATACTTATGTCTTTTAGTGTCTTTTCAGAAATCTTTTTCTGCATGCTCATTCTCTGCCCTTCTCTGAACTGCTTTTAGTCTTTAATGAGAAGCCCAGAATGAGTGGTGCTCTCCAGACGCAGTTACTTCATGTTTGCTGGGCAATGGAGGGAGGGGAGGAGAGAAGGACCCGGTGTTGCCCCCACTGTTGGCCATCTCGGGGTGTCTGCAAAATCCCAGGGTGCTAGCAGCTCACTCCCGTCCTGACATCTGAAATTTCTCACTCTTTAGGTAGATGGGAGCAACTCAGCCTCACTCCTGCTTCTCATTCCTCAGGCCCTTCTTCTCTTGGTAACATTTAATCCCTGCACTCTGCAGCAATTCCCGCTCCTCCTTTCAGAATATCACCTGGGCCCCGAAGTGTTAAGCTGTGTGGCACAGCCCTGGAAATCCCCTTTTCCCCCAGAGCCTGAGGAAAGCCATTTTCTGCCTTTTCCATGTGAAAAGATTGCCCTTTCTTCCTTCTTTCTCAAGCTAGCCTCGGGGTTTTCTACCCTCACCTCTGGGCTTCTCAGGTACTTCTCAGCCTGGGAATGGGTCTGTTTCAGCCCTTTCCTACCTGGTAGGACCGGGCAATCTACCCTCCACAGCCCCCTGATGTCTCCTCCTCTTTCAGCCCTGCCAAGTCCCAGCTTTGTGGTCCATTGTCACCAGCGCTTTTCTGGCTACCCTTCTCCACTGCCAATTCACTTGTATTACATGTTTCGTGATCACCATGAAATCTTTTCTGGCACTGTTGTATCCATTTGGAGACACCGTTTCCTGAATTTCTGGACAATGCACACACACAAACACACATTTTGTGAAAAGTATCTAAAATGTCATGTCTTTTATTGCAGTCTTTTGACATCTGTGGTCGTGTGGCAAGTGTCCGAAAGGCACTGAAGGTCCTTTGCACCCCACAGGTGAGTAGTCCTGTGGTTTCATAGCTGGAAACTTGTTACTGAGTGATGGAGTTGAAAATTGCTCAGTGTATCAGGATCGTAAAATAAAATAATTTGTTGTCCCGTGTCTGAATAAGCTGATGTCTCTTCTCCGGGCTGTTAGGAACCTTTTGTGATATCTGCCCTGCCCCAGCTGTGGTAGGAGATTGTTGCTAGTCTGGCTTGTTTTGTCTAATTGGAAGCCACGTGTAATATGGATTAATCAATTGAGGCCAAAACTGCAAGGAGCTGACAAAACAGAGTGCAAGGAAGACTTTAAAGGGAAGTATGTAGTGCCTGATGTGCAGTGACATTAAAAGAGATCCTACAGCGCACAGAAGTTACCCCAGGCATCGCCTTATACAGCGCTGATATTTAGATCTGTTGCAGTGAAGTACTGTGGTGAAACCAAAGGCTGTAGAGGAAAGGAACATACTGTCACAGAAGTTTGTTAGAGCTTGCCTTGCTTATTCTGTGGGCTTGAGCTGGTCCTTTTTCCTCAGCGGGTTTCCATTTCGCCGCTTACTGTTACAATAGGAGAAGCAACATTTACCTTCCACATGTTTAAAAGGAAAAGTTGGAAGCCTGTGGGTGCTGCTGCTGTTTTTCTTTCTTCTATTGTCTAACTTGCTAATAATAATACATCCCACTATCTAAACACCTCTGCCAACGATGCTGAATTAATCCCTTCAGCTCCCCGTTGAGCTCATTAAATTTCATTATCGTTGCTCCACAAATGGAGGCACTAAAAGATGGAGTCAGCTTGAGGGGAAAACAACCCAGAGAACACAGAGCTCCAGATTCCCCGTTCTGTGAGTTGGTGCCCACATCTTCCTTCCCCACGCACAGTGACATGACAGCGGTGTCCTTCCCGGGTCATGCAGGCAACTTGGGTGCGAAAAGCTGTGTGCCTGTGTGTGCTCAGCCACCACCCGGATTGCCTTCGAACCCTTTGACACTGGGATTTTTTTCCATCTCTCCCTAACAGACCTATGGAGTTCGTGCGACCAGCCAGCAGTGCAGTGAGGCAGGGGACATCTGTGCCATCTGCCAGGCAGAATTCAGGGAACCTTTGATCCTTATGTGCCAGGTAAGACCCCAAGTTTCCCACATCAGGTTCCCCCACGGCATTTATTTGGTTAACTTCTGCAGCTGGGGAGAGGCACGGTCAGCCTGGGTACTCCGAAATCATTTGCTGGACCTTGATCGAGGTCCTAGTGGCTGGGCCTGTCCTAGTGGCTGTTCATCGCCCTCTTCCACAGAGCCTGTGATTCGGGATGGCTGAGCCACCCTTCAGGGGCTGATCGTTGCTACGGGGATGGAAAAGGCCAGCCTTGTAGCGCAGGGATTGGCACTTGGCAGTCTGCATCTTGGATCTAGAAGGCAAAACACTTTTATCTGACCCTTGGGGAGACTGACTAGTCAATAGGGCAACTGAATTACGAGCGAGTACGGTGAGAGGAGGGGCATGGATCCTGAGTGAGCCTGGTAGGGTCTGTGAAGGCTGGTGCACCACGCAGTCATGGTCTGGCCTCTGAACACCTGGCTGGGAATAAACGGTTGGTTACCAGTGCCAGTATCTGGGAACTGTCCTGTTTCTCATTTGATAAATGCTGGCAAAACCTAGAGCTTAAGAACGGCATGCTCAGCGTAATGCAGGAGTCCTGACCGGGTAAAACCCTTGGAACACCCCACGCTGCCCTGGATTCCGTTAACATATCAGAGGCCAGCTGAAGGCGTTGCCTCGTGGCAACACTGGTGATGCTTCCCCAAGGTTTTCTCTTTGGGTGCTTGTAATTTGGTCCAGCTTTGTCCGGTGGGGTGCAGATTCTGCATCCTGGAGGCCGTCTGTGGCTGATGTGTGGGTCCGTGCAGGAAAGCCTTAGGCAGAAGGATTCAGCTGTTTCTGGGAATGGAACGGGTGGGTTATATGCTCTCTCGTGACATCAAAATAAAGCTGAAGAGCCTTTTTCTGAAGAGCTTTACCATTCCTGTGCTTTGTAATAGGGTTATCAAATTAAAGCAAGTA
>NW_009720366.1:25568-41208 GCF_000703405.1 Apaloderma vittatum
CTCTTAGCATTCCTATAAATGTCCATGCAGATGTTGTCAACCTGTAAACCCTGGAGAAGCTCTCTTTGTGTGTGCCTATCACGGACTTTGATGAGTGACATTTCTGCTGACTCCACGTGTGTAAAGGAGGTCTCAGCTTCTTATGGCTTCTTACACTCGCTTCTCGTCCTGGCCCTGCTCTTCCAGGAGGGTTCCGTCCCTCCTCGCCCCTCTCTGCTCCCCAGGCAGGCTGGAGGGAGAATCCTGGTGTGGCTCAGTATAGGAAGGAGGGAAGATGAGGGGTGAAAACGGACATTTATAGAGAAAGAGAAATGGGGACTGTGAAGCTACATGAGAAGAAAAAAGGAGCAGGGAGAAGAAGGGGGGTTGGTTTGAGTAAAGTAAAAAATTGCAAAATAACCCAGGAAATTGAGGATGGAAACACGGTGGAGAAAACACTCTCGGCTACTTTGTTAGGCCAGGTGTCAGAGGCCTTTCTAACATTTCTGTGTGTTGCTATATTAAGAAACAGAGTAATATTTCATTAGCTTTGGCAAACTGCTGTACTAAGAATGCCGGGGTTTATTTTTCGTGTTATGTGAGCACTGCCAATAAGCTGCACTGTCCACCTGAACTCGCATCATCCCTTGCTCCCTGGGAGCGTGTGGCTTAGCGGCACGGTCGCACCTCCTGCCCTCAGCGTGGTGATGCCCTTTTGTCTCCACAGCATGTGTTCTGTGAAGAATGCCTCTGCCTCTGGTTCGACAGGGAGAAGACCTGTCCTCTGTGCCGTTCTGTCACTGTAGAAACGCTGCGTTGCTGGAAAGATGGCACCACCTCTGCCCATTTCCAGGTGTATTAAAGCTGATTCGCGGCGCCGAATGGAATAACGGGCGCGGAGAGAAGAAAAAGCTGGAAAATCTGGTGACCCCCTGCCCCTATTTAGTTGCCTGTGGATTTGTTGTCTTACTCTTTCTTCAAGCTCTCTTTCTCCAGAGACCAACAGAACAATTAGTAGTAGCCAGAAACTGTGGTTATGGCAAACTCCATGGCTAAGCTGCAGCCAAGATTGTTTCTTGGACTTACATGGTTGTAAACTGCCTGCCTTCTTTCTGTCCTTGTAGTATAGATAATTGCTGTGTACAAGGCAAAACCAACGTGAATTGCATGTGTGTAACCTGATGTACTGGAAAACAGCTGTGCTGCTCGGGCTCCGACTGCTGGTGAGACTTTTCCAAATTAAATGGCCCTAGCTTCCCCGAACCTGTAACTTCACAGAATTACACGGTTGTGGTTATATATCACCTTTCAGAACTCTTCCAAACCAGCGCTTCCGAACCTGGCGGGGTTGGAGAAACATCGTTTCCCAAGAGCTGTGGTTCTGCAATTGCTTTCACAAATTGCATGTGTTGTCATGTGAATGAATTCTCAAGGAATTTGGGAAAGACCGAGTTAGTGAAGCTGGAAATGGCACTCGCTTTTCTTGGGAATGCCTTTCAATTTTCACGATCAGACTTTCTGATTTCCTAGTGTAAAGGGAGAACAGTGGGAGTCGGGGAGAGATTCAAGTCAAGTTTGGTTTGTCTAGGTGAAAAGTTCTGGTCCTAACCACGAGCATCTCACAAATCCAGGTATCTCCGCAATAGGCTCCTCAGCGCAGCCACTTGAGGCAAGGTTTACTGGCTTGAAAAGCTGGCACTGCTCAGCAGCCGGAACCGGCCTGGGCCCAGAAAAATGGGCTTGTGCAGCCCTGAGCCCCCCTGGCATGGCTGGTACCAGAAACGCTGGGGCATCAGGACACAGGGCCCCCAGAGAGACTGCGTTCAGTGAGACTCGTCAGCTGGAGAGCGGAATTGCACAGCATCTGCATTGCTTCAGGATGCAGCCTGGTTTATACACGAGCTGGATAATCCACCTGTAATGGGGGAGACTCAACTGTCACCTCCACTTCAGAGAAAGCTCTTTGAGGAGATCCCTTGTGTTGTTAATGGAAGAATGAACATGTTTACATTGCTGTGGTTTCCACCTCTATGAGAGGGCTGCACCGGTGCTCACACGCAGCCAGAGTTGCTGTTTGTTCACTGGAGCTTTCTCTTTCCTCTCCGACCTCTGCTTTTTGCTGCACGCCCCAAGAAAGTGCCTGCTGTTAGGCAATGGTGGCATCTTCCACGCTCGTTACTATGGAAATGGCCGTAAGGTTACAATCCCACTTGAGTGGATGACCAGGAGGAACTGTACCTGGGGGAGAGGAGCCGATGTGTGTGTGCTGGCTGCCGCCTCCCGCTCCGGCCGAGAGCCTCCACAGGGAGAATTAAAGCCAACAGGAGCTAACGGTAACAGGATTAAGGCTCAACCTGTCTTTGGAAATAATAGTTGGGTATGGCTAGAGGAGAAAGGAGGAGAGGAAGAGCCTGAGCAGGGAAGATGGTCCAAATCTGGCTTGAGAGAAACAGGGAAGTAGAGGAGGAAAAGCTTTACTTCCCAAACCAAAGTGATTTGATTCTTGTCCAATGGATCCTGTGAAATTGGGAGAACTGAGGAGCCTAGCAGCTCTCTCCAATGGGAACAGCCTTTTCGCAATGTGGGAAGAGAGTGCAGTAAGGAAGGAAGCAGAGTTTTCAGAGAGCACAAAAATACCGCTCTGTGCAAGTCTGGTACATTCACCAGACGGGAAAACCACTGATTCTGCGGGCAGGCAATTCATGAAGGGTTCCAGCATCACTTTTCAGTGCAGTGCTAATTAATTAAAGGGTTGGTGGTATCTGCTTTCAAAATGTTTGAAAAGCTACTTCTGAATTATTTTTTTTTCTTTCTAAATGCTCCTGGAAAATGGAGATGTGTATGTAGAGGTCAACATGAGCCAGATGCTACAGGTAGCATTTAATAAGCTGTTTCAAAATTACCATTTTCTATTTGGTGATAAGGAAGGCAGGCAATCAGAAGGGAATATTTTTTGCCATTTTTACAGTCCTTCTTCTTTTTTTTTTTACTGAACAATCTTTCCCCGTTGTGGGTGTCAGAAAGAGGGAACCATCATCATCGTACAGATGAAACACTTTGCTACAGGCCAAGGTCAGTGCCGGTTTTGTGAGGCAGCATGATTCTACCCCTCCCAGAACGTGACATTTGGACCAGAAAACACACTGGGGAAACGTCAGTTCTGATGAGAAACTTCCATGGGAAAGTACTTAGGGTTGTGGAAAGAAATTATTCTCTCAAACCTCAGAGAGGAAATAAAAACCTGAGCCTTTTTTGCCATTGAACAGTTGTTTTGTTGTTTGGTTTTTTTTATTAAAGTCATTATAAATATGTACAAAGAGTCTCATCATATGAAATTCCTTTTACAAAAGAGAGAAGCCACATCCAACCATAAGCAGGAGCCGTCAGGAACTCGTACCAGGAGCGAGCAGATGCTTTGCTCTTGCTTTGGTGAGGGTGGAAACTTGCACAGTGACTCTGCGGGAGTTTACAGCCAAATAGTACATCAGGAACGTGCCAGGAATTTGTGTACTCACAACTGTGAGCAGTGCATCTGAGAGCAGACCGAAAAACGTGAACATCCTAAGGACTAACGATGACGGGAGTTTTTTTTCTTGTGATAAATTATGGTCTTCAAATGGATTGGAAAGGTTACGCTGTCAATACCTGTGCAAACAAAATCCCACTGTAGCTGGTTTTACTCTCTACTTAGGTGACATGTGTAACTAATAATAGATGTAACTGATACCCAGTTCAATACCCAGATGCTTCCAGTGAATATTTGTCAACCTCTGAAGTCACCTTCTGCAAATATTACAAAACTTTTGAAATTCAGGTACTCAAGTATACCTGCAGAATGAACACTGAACAAGTCTGGTCAGAATCACATGGAAATTCACTCTTATATTCAAATTTTGTCAGAAAAAAATCTTGACCTGTTCCGTATTTTGTAGCTTTAAATTTCTCTTGCGGATGGGGAATGGACATTCTGCAGCTCCGACCAGAACGGACAGTTTTCCCACTGGCTGCGAAGGGCAGAGCTGTTGCTGGGAAGCCTGTTGGGGTGTGAGCTGATGGAGACCCCGCTCAGGCAGACGGCATGTGGATCGAGCCAGAGGACTGGCAGAGGGAAGAAGCAGCAAAGCGTCTCATTCCGGGGACGGGGATGTACCTGAGCCGTGAGCGTGGCCAGCCTCTGGCCCGAAAAGCGCTCGCACAGCCAGGCCAGGCCAGAGTGAGAGGAGCAAGGTAGGAGCAGCACGTGAGGACTCCTCTCCTCCATTCAGACTAGCTGACAGACTAGTGTGTTCCGAAGGGAGAGCAAGTCCCGCGTTAGTGAGATTTTGAATTAAGGTGCCCAGTGTCTCCTAACCTTCTGTACGGAGAGATGAACAAGTTGAATTTGGCATTCGGCGAGCAGTGCCGTGCCCAGGGTTTTACAAGAATGAGGCCAACCTTGACGCTTGGATTCAGTCTCAGATTTGCTGTTGTGGAGGTAGAACAGAGCCAGGAGGTTTTGACATGGACAAAAAACCTGGGCCTGGGATTTAATTTGGAGCCACAGGTAGTTTGTTATAAGTATCTCAGACTTCTGTCAAGATCACAGACACATGGCTTAAAACCATCTGTAGGAAAATTAAAATGAGTGGTTAAGGTCGATGTACTATTCTGTCCTCAGCGTGAACCAGTTTGTACCTGGCAGTGCCGTGTTTCAGACAGGAAAGATCTTGTTTTGCTTCTCCATTCTCCGCTGCCCCGCAAGATTCTCAGCCTCCGAGGACTACAGCAACAGCAGCGCTGAACCCAACTGTTTCGTCTTACAAGGCAGCGGAGAAAGGTGCCCGATTCCAAGGTGTATCTGGACACAGGAACTGCACCAGTTCGATCCAATCTGTACCCAGCCCCGTTCGAAGGCGTTACTTCTGTGTTCCGCAGTGTATTTAAGACATTTCTGATTTTAGCAGGATACAGAAACAAAGCAGATTTGCAAATCGGGTTGAACTGCTTTAGCAAGTGTTTCTGATTTAAGTGAATTGCTTTAGTACTGGACTGAGCTAAATGAGGGTGATTTCTGCAGGCCTGCATCCTCTAAAACAGAGATACGATGGGTTCCTCCTTCCTCGTCTCTGACAATCCATCAGTTGCGGTGAGTTGCGATATAGATTTTCACTGGGGGATGCCTCTCCTTGGGCACATAAAGTGTGACAGGAGGCCTGGTCCCATTCCCTACTTTTTTACCCGCTGAAAATAATTCTGAAGAAGAGGAAGGAATCTGGAATTAACGGGCCAAATTCTATCCCGGGTGTAACCCGGCTATCCTAGAATTCATTTGGCTGACGGACTTATTTTAGCAGGCGAGGGAGAGAGGCTGATCAGCAGTCCACGCTAGGCTGCTTTTTTAACGTGAAATACGAAGTTCTAATAAGTGATGGGAGCTCTCTTGGTGGAGTGCTGCTTTAAAAATTAATAAAGACTTTCCTCACAGCCACATTATGCGCCGTTCTATATAGCCTATGATCTCATAGCCTCCTCCTCTGGCTCGCACACACGCCGTCTGCTGAAACCTAAGATGAGGGGAGTTTTTTTATTGTTTTTTCACTTTCATTTAGAGAGCACTCCCCAGACTTCATGGAGGCGCAACTGCGAAGCTAATCAAAATCAATGACTTCTTGGCTGCTATAAAAAAGGGGAGGAAAAAAAGGGGAGCGAGAGAGAGGAACTGTGCTCGTTTCCTACCCATTAGTACGATACAGAACCCGCCCACCACCGCACGCAGCTCTTGTAATACAGTAAGAACAGCACTAGGGGAGTACACAGCATGCTTGCTTTGCCAATACAAACATCAACCGGGATTAAATCAGGTATTTTAAAAAGGATAAAAACACCCCTTGACAAAAAACGGAGGCATTCAAGAATAGCAATTGTACCAGAAAATGTAAGGCTTCGACAAATACATACCCTCTAGTCAGGAATTCGATTTATGTACAGGGAATGCTGGCTGTAAAGTGCTGGGAAGCTGCAGCATGCATGACCCAGCCACTGATGGATGAAAGTCTCCGAAACTTAACTCTCAGTTCCCACTAAACATCCCATTTAGAACTACAAAAGTGAAGCAAATCAGCATTAAAGCAGGATTTGGGGTCCTGGATCTGCTCTTGTTCCCGCTCGGGAAGCACCACGGACTTGGGCGCTGTTTCGCGACAGTAACAACAGGCAGCACACGTCTTGTACCAGTTTTGCTGAATATCGGGAACCACCACAGAGCAGACTGCTCCCCTGGGAGGTCTGGGGTTTGGGTTTTTTTTACAGAAAAACCACTCCACGGAGGGGTTGATGAGCCAATCGCTTTGCTACCAACATCAATCACCAATTCAAGGGGCTTTCCCAAGGTGGGGACACTCTGGTAAGGACAGAACTTTCTTTCCTTCTGTTGTGCTGTGATGTTGCAGGGGAGTCGCCTCTTTGGGAAAAATGCTACAAGTCTGAAGGCCACAGACCCAAATAGCCGGCACGGCAGGAGAGCCAAGGGCGGTGCCAACTGCACGCACAGAAGACGCGAGGGAAAGTGGAATAACGTATATTCCAGGTGAGAAGTTTATTGAACATGCAGCACTCGGGAGCTAGTAATTGTTAGAGGTGAGGAGTACGCGGGAGAGCCCTCTGGCTCGCGCGGGATGGGCTGTCCCTGTCCCAAGGCTGCCTCTGTGCACGCCGCACGCACGCAGGGCGAGGGAGATCGGGGCGGGGGCGTTGGAGGGACAATCCCTGGCCGGCTGCGTGCCCCAAGCCTCCAGTCCTCCTGATCAATTCTTTTCTGTTCAAATTTGACTTGTGCGAGACCGTACGCACAATTTCACTGCCTCACCTGAGTGATTTGCAGAAAGTTGTATTCTTTAGACTATGCCCGATCCGGCAGTCGCTAACCCGGCGCTTGCGATGCTGCTGAAATCAGCTGAGGCTCCTCTTTTCTAGAAGAATTCTGATTTATTAAAAAAAAGGCCGGGATGCTGAGTGTTACTGAGCATCAGGCCTAAAACAGTAGGAAAATGTTTTATCGGTCCCTGTGGTTCTGAGACCACTGAAACTACACTTAGCTACGTGATCCCTCCCAACACTGCACAGAACACAGAGTAGGGCAAGGTTCCTCATTAAGAACAATTTGCTCTTGGGCACAGCCCTTTCTGCTGTTTGCAAATTGCCTCGGATCAATAATACCCATGAATACGTTTGCAGGGGCCCAAAATGCATCAGTGAGTATTTGATAAAGGGAGAATTTAGCTTTTAGATTGCTTAGAAACATTTCTCCGGTAGCAGTGAAAAATGCCAGGTTTGACTGCGACATGTGGCCACTCGGGCTGTTCCTCGACTGAGTGAGGGTTAGGAAGAATTTTTAAAAGATGAGGAGCCAAACTTCTTTTGGAAATTGGGCTCTTAACATTCCTTTATGCCTTTGAAAATTCCCCCCTGGCACAAGAGGGTGAATTTTCTGGTGCAAATATTTGAAGCTGGGAAAAATGTTTCTAAAAAAAATGTGCGTAATAAGTACTGTAAATAGCATCTGGAAGGTATCCTGAATCTGACAGGTAGTTTTGGCTGCAAGAAAAAAAAAGGAGGAAAAAAAAAAAGTGCTCAGTACCAGACTGAAAAAAGCCCTTTGACTTCTAAGGACAAGTTCTCCTGTCATTCCCTAGCCCACTGATCAGTCCAGATGCAGTTCTCCTCCCTGGTTCCTGGGATTTGGGAACACCTAAAGCACCATCCAGGAGAACACTCAGCTCTGGAGCCGCAGGAGATTCTGCGCTGGCAGATTTTGACACGTCCGCTGCAGCGAAAAGACCTGATGTGTCTTTGCCACCTCAGTGGATGCTGCTTCCCAAGCTCCAAACTGTTAAAAGAAAAAGAACTGCCCTGAAGAAAACTAGTTTTATAAAGCTCTGGGCTAGATTATATGTTTTGTCTTAATTTTTGCAGAGTTCGAAAGAAAGAAAAAATAGCACCTTCTCAACAAGTAGTATTTTTTTGCTATCCTGTGTATAAATATTAATAACCAAAATAGATTTCTCCTTGTCCCATGTTTCAGAACATCCTCTTGGGGAAACTGTAGCACCACAGAGAGGCAGTTTAGCCCCAGACAAATATTACATGTAGCACCAGAGAAACAAAAAGTCGTAAGAAAAGCTTCTCTCACCTGGTGCTCTAGCGCTTACTATATACACACAAAACTGTCTGTTGTCCGAGCTGCTGAGCGCCTGCTCCCACCACCGCGGCTGGGACATGCCCGTTTTGCAGCACGTTTGGTCTCTCGAGGTATTACTTAACCCTGGACGTACGGATTATTTTTCATCCCGCTGCATCGAAAGGAACGTTCACGTTGCCGTGAACAAGGTGCAGTGGAGAAAATGCCAGCGTTACAGCAAGGACATCACTAATCTTTTGACTCAGACTGCAGGAGCACGAATGCTCAGACCACCATCATCTACAAGGAATGTCGCTTACGTTCTCGACAAGGCATGCACGTTTTAACGTATGCATACAGGAGGGTTTACATTCTTCTATATATAAGCATGTATGTGTCTCTGGTTTGCTGCTGGGCCCTTGAACAGCTCCTTCGGTGCAAATCCTTCTTCACGTCGCCCAAAGCACTTCCAACATCTTCCGCTTCTTTCTTTATCTCCACTCTTCACAGCTGCTGCTCAGGCTCTGGATTCCCTGTAGGAAAAGGGGAAACAATTTTCTCCGAGGGCACAGGGTTTTCTCCAGCCTAAGGAAGCAAAAGAATTGTGTTTGGGTTTAATTATATTGATGTATTGGTTACAATAAAAGCTTCTTTTAAATTTATGCTCGAACCAACGAGAAGAGGTATCTAATTTATGGGGAGGATGGTTTTGTGGTTCAGTACCAGAGATTACATCTTATCCCCGTGCCACTGCAGCACTGTTTCTGGTGAGCTCTCCTTTCGCAGGGCTCCATCTTCATTTGCATCACATTAACAAAAATGTTAACTTTTAGGGAAGCCATTAGTTTTGTTACAGGTAGGCAATGGGGCTGTTGAGTATCACAGGAGACTGGAAGGACTCACTCATTCCTGGTTCTGCCACTGATTAGATTTGCAGCCTTGGGCAAACCACTTCTTTCAGCTGCCACTGTGAAATGAGGGCAGTAATAACTTATTTGCCTCATAGGTGGGCTGCAAGCCTTAATTAATAAAGTGCTCAGAGAAAGGCACCTATCTAAGTGCAAATTAGCAGGAGAGGTGCCCAAGGGGCATCGATGATGAAATTCCCATTTCCCGTGCTTATGCCTAGGCTTGTTGTAGTACCAGCATCTGCTGGGGCAGATCTCATCTTTCGGACTGCGTTGTCTAGTCTGCGGAGACTTCTACAAGCTCAAGAATGATCTTATAGAAACCTCCGTGGAGAAATGTCTGCTGGCCTGCTGGGTGAGGTGATTTCACCCGGGTGGGCGAAAGGAGGGGGCAGTAGCTGACTATGCAACTGCATCAGCCATGAAGTCAGAGTGTAATTAGGGCTGGCAAACAGCTTCGGGCTAGATTCTGACCGGCTTCCCTTCCTTGTGTAGCACTACCCCTGTTACCAGTGACACTGCCTCCAGCTCAAACTGAAACCTCCACCGCGAGGAAAGCGGGGAAAATTCTGGTGCCGCGACAGACTCTCCGAGTAATCTAGAACGTCTCCAGTTGAGCCTCAACAGATTTAACCCTATCTGGTTTATCCCAGTTACTGTCAGCTGCTCAGCTGCTGCTGCGCACAGGATGTGGCAATTACCACCTCTCTCCCTCAGTTCACTGTCTTGCTTTCTACTTTTGAGGAATCTGACGCAACACTGAAAATAGCTTGAAGGACTAAAGCCAGAATGAATCATCTCGACTTGAAGCACGTTTTCATTTGTCTTGCTGTGATCAAGGCTACCTGCTAGCCACACAGCTTCTACGGCTTCTGTATCTGCACACACACAGACTCCCACCCACACCCCTGCTCTCCGGAAGTACTGGAGGCATTTTAAGAGGTTTTCTTTGCAGAGCTACTTAGCTTTTTTGGCAGAAGATAAATAGGAAAGGAGTTTGCTACTCAGGAAAGCACAAATGTGATAATACTGGCTTCAACAGAGCACACGCTGTCAATAAGCAGCTGGCGGCAAGGAACCCAGAGGCTGAAACGCGTCCCCGTCCAGGCCAGTACACAGGGGACACGGCCCTTCCCACAGCCCCGGGCGCCCTCCTGGGCCCCTGGCCTGCTCACACCCAACGGCTCGCTCAGGTCCCGGCCAACACCAAGCAGACAGACAGATGGCCAGACAGCACCGCCACTTGCTCTAGCCTTGTCAGACGTCACAGGGAGGAGGGTTCTGGGCACCTGCATCCGTCCCACAAGATGTCTTCATAGAGAGGTCTTCAAAATTAACCCCAGTGGCATTGCTGGGGCAGGAAAGCAGGGCCCGACAGAGAAATAGGGCTGGCCATACGGAGGAATGGCCCACGGTGCGGTTGCTTACACTCAGAGAGGTGGAGCATATAGTCAAATTTGCAATAAAGACCTCAGGAGTTGATTAAAGGATTTCCTCCAAAGAAAACCCATTTTATCCTTATTTATTATTTCTCCAGTAGTAGCGCTTCCAAACGCCAACTCCAAACCCTTGTCCTGCTGTGCCACCGACAGCCAGCAACCGATCATGCCTGGTGTCATTATATTTTACAAGCTGTCTCTCTGTGTCACTTAACATATAGAAAATCTATATAAACCCGTAAAAGTTGATAAATCCGAGAACGTCTTGAACTCTGAGCAATAAATCCGCTCTGGGGCAGGCAAAGAGCTCAGCACAATGTTTCTGCCTCTCGCAAGACCTGTTCTAAGAGCTTAAATGGCTCTGAAGTTTTGCCTCAGCCTCGTGCTGGCCTTCGGCATAAAGGTGAATTTCATGGAAAGAATAGAAGAGAACCCCAGAATCCTGGCCTTCAGCCCATCTTTCAATAAAACAATTTTGAATATCCTAGGCTGTGTTAAAGCCATTTCTGGGTGCGTATCAGCTGCACTGCCAGTATCTGACTCATTAATGGAATACAGTTTGAGCCAAATTCTGATCTCACTTACAGCACTGTAAATCCAGGGCAACCCAATTGACTTCAGTGGAGTTACTCCAAATTTCCCACAATAGGCACTCAGCAGATAGATCAAAATTTGGTACTTTGGGTCTGAAAAAGGCTGGGGAAAGCCAAACTACATCCCATTTGTAATACATGGGTGGATAGTAAATTGGAAAGAGGGCCAGCATATCCCCTCTGTGGAGCCGCTGAAAAAATGTTTATTTTATGGGTCATTCTTAAAGGTTGAAACTTTTTGGAGGGGGCTGTCCCCTGCTATCAAAATTTTTCATTTACTTAGAAAAAAGGAATTAGAGCTGAGTTCCTGTTCGAAAAACATGGTGTCTATTGAAAACATGGGTTGAAGTGATTAAGGAAAAAACAGTTGCTTTGAAAATTTTTCATGGGAACAAATGTTCCCTTTGGTGATGTATCTCGCTCTTCCTGGTCGTTTCAGGAGATGCAGACTCTGCTCAGGAAGTTGCTCGTTTTCCTCACGCCCATTAAGCAACAACGTTGTGAGATAACAAGTCCCGTTCGCTGACACCTACAAAACCCTCTCAGGCAGCCTCAACACCCTTGCTCTTAACAGCTACAATTACTGTACAATTACGGTTTCTCAATTACTTTGAACTCTCCAGCCTTAAATCCTACAGTTTGTGAAGCTGGTATTAATTAAAAAAAACCAACACAACAAACAAAGGAAAGCTGCTGTTCTTTGGGATGCTGAGTAGGGTGGGCATGAAATGACTCGAGTAGGGGGTCCCTGGTCTCATCTCTGCATTTCTTTGACCAATCTTTATTCAGGGACAGGGCGCAATGCCACGCTTGGGTACCACCCGTGTAAAGGCGGAGGGGAGTCTGAGCTCATGTGCCCTAAAGCCCTTGGCAAAAGGAGTTCTGCTCCCCTGCCAGCATGTGACTTCTTGATTTAAATGGATTACAGGGGCAATTCAGTTGGCACAGGTTCCACTTCTAATAAACAAAATAACAGTTATTGATACATTTTAAAAAACCCAAACAAAAGTGTTCAAAGGCTTGGATTGCTAAGGGAAAGCTTGGGGCAGGGACAAAACGAGGCACTCTCGCTTCCTTCCTCTCCCAGCGGCAGGTTAATGAGAAAACAAGGGCTGGGCAAGAGCTCCGTCAAATTCCCAAGCAGCCTGCATCCCCCTACGCTCACACTTCATTAGCATCTCTGTGGGAGACGGAAGGGTAACTTGGAAGACCGAAAAACAATTAGGAGGCGGTTCAAGAGGTAAGCCGACACACGAGTGGAACTACCAGGGAAGAACTCAGAAGAGCGGGGCGTCAGGGAGATCGCGGCACAGGATGATCGAGGAACCCCAACAGGGTAAAAAACTTGTTGGGGCTCTCCTCTTGCCACCTGTGCTTGGCCAGCACACCTGCGGGAAGAGGCATTTCTGGACCGCTGCTTATTTTTGAAAACTCTGCTGTTTGTTTATCATGAAAATGAACGCTGAAGTTTTTCCCTGTGCCATTTTAGCTGGGTAAGGCCGGCGGGGGCCTTTAGCACGGCTGAGTGGGATGCTTGCCACCAGGCTCCTTCTTCCTCGGTTATCCAGAAGGATAAACAACAGCGCTTGCCTCTTTGTGTCAGGGACGCACATGGGGTGCAGCACGCTGAATGTTTGTCCTCACGCAAAACTGCAGCTCACTGCTGAGCGAGTCGGCTTCGTCCTGCGCTCGCCGTACTGCCTCTGGTCCTTAATTTTCTCTGCACTCCTGCACGGCTCAGTGTGACATCTCCAGAAATCTTATCAACCCAATTTTAATACAGATAATTAACTGCTCTGAGACTTTGGACAGAGCGGCTCCGCATGAACCTCACAGCAAGCAGTGGGGGGAATTACTGGCAACACAGTGGGCACAGAACCAGGCTGGCAAAGCTGGCAGGGAAAAGTAGGGTTTGATTTTAATACACTGCCACTTCTGAACTAATAGAGCGAAATACAAGTGACATTGCATGCCAAACTGGCACATGACAACTATACTTCATGCCCTGGCTGGATATTTCAAGGTGATGTCAGATTATATATTACAAAACTGCCATTTGCAAAGCACTCATCCCTAAACCCCAAGCCTGGACCACAGATACAAGTTGGTCCCAGGCAGTGGCCCTAATCCTGCTGTCCCTGGCATCACTGGGGGGACTGTGAGAGCAGAAGTTCCCTGGCGCACAGGATTATTCCCTGAGCTGCGCTGTTTCTAAAGCCACAAGGACCTGAGGGAACAGCTACCAACCTTCTTCCTCGGAAACAGTACGTACGCTCACAGCAGCCAATGCAAAATGCTGTCACGGCTTGAAAAGGCAGGAGGGGAACTCAAGCAGCAAGCCGAGCTGAAAACGGCCTTTTCCTCTAACTTCCCCATTCCTTCTGCAACCACCAGATCATAGACAAATGCTGACCTTGCGGTACATTTATTAAGTGTTTAAGTTACTCTCCTCTTCCATGAAATCCCAAGAACACAAGCACTCAGGCCCTGGACTTCCCATCTTGTTGCAGAACGGTGTTACCATCACTGCCGAGTGTCTCTGAGGGTGGCAGAAAACTATGTATTTTGTTCAGAAATGCTCCGCTGCCTTAATAAAACACCGCTGCCTTACCACACCTCTAAGTCTAACCCAGCTCACTGCACTATCACCTGCACTTCCACTGGTGTGAGCAAATAACTATTCAGGAAGAATAGAAATGGCAAAAGTAAGCCAGAAGCTAAGGTGTAGATAATATATTTAATTATTCTAGGGTTGCACTGTATTTTCATCTGTGGCTTTTGAAGCTTGCCAGGAGTCGGACAGGTCAGTCTGCAGGGCATAGGGGCAAGCAGGAGACTGTTACTAGCTTGTTATTCTTACGCATTTGGCGTCTCTATCCCTGAAACCAACTCACATCACACACAAGGATCTTCTTTTCAGAGAGTTACATTTGTATTTGTGTCCACGAAGCCCCAGAGCATTTGGAGGCAGCTCAGCACGTCCTGTCTGCAGCAGCCTTTGAAGCTGCAAGGAAGGACCGTGCATGCCAAAGGAGCTCGCCTCGGTTGTGTTGAGCATAATGCTTTGCTCTTCTGTAGTGTCTTTATCAAAGCAATTTACAAGCAACCAGTTATTGCTGAGCTGAAGTGCAGAAAGCCAGATGGAGGTGAGGGCTCCACAGAGCCAGCAGCAAAAGAGACTGAGGGGAAAAAAAACAGTATCTGCCTAACCAAAGCTATGAAACCTTCATAAAAACTAAAAACCCAAACAGCTCTGGCCTCGAGGGACTGCCAGGACGTCTGGGCTGAGCATGTGCACGGATCCATCGGGCCAGCAAACAGGCTCCCTCTGCCAGCTCTTCTCACCTGCCGCCTTCTCTATGCGGGATGAAGTCCCACACTGGGCAGGAACGAAATTCCCCAGCTTGCTAGAACAAAAGGGACACTTGGGACACTAGATAAGTGAGATCACTGCAGTTTCCCCTTGCATTTTGACTTTTTTTTGAGCTCAGAGAGGCAAACGAGTCAGATAGGTGGCTTTGCTTCCGAACACTAGAATCCAACTTGCCACAAACTCTTGGGAAGGGAAAGAAATCCCTAAGCTCTGCTCCTGACAGCAGTCCCACGTCTCCAGCCGCTGCCCTGCGCCACTGACATGAGGGCTTTGCTGGGCACAGCTCCGCAGGCACCATCCCAGGGCCTTATACCTCTGAGCCGATGATTTATAGAAATTGAGAGATTTGATTCCTCAGAAAAAAAAAACAGTTTTGTTCTGGTTTTGTTTTCAAAGAAAGCTTTCCAAAGGTAACCAGCCAAACCTCCTGCCAGAGGCAGCAGTTGTGGCTCAGACAGATGACAACAATGCCCCCCCTCCCCGTCAGTGCACATACACACAGTGCAAACGCACAGATCCACTGGAAAACCTTGGGTTCAAACTCTCTTGATAACCACACTTTTTCTCCATGCTATCCATATTTAAAGGTATTTCATGCACCTAACAAGCATGCAAGTCATTTTGCTATATAAGACCCAATTCCTGACAGCCCAGGTCTGGCCCAAGAGGGGCAAACAGCCCAGTTAAGTTGAAATTGTACAAGGTGAGCCCAGTGTTGGTGGCATTTTCAAGCTCCTGTCTAAACCCTATCCAAGCTGGTGGGATATAAGCACACGCTGAAAGTTAGCCGTGTACTTAAGGTCCTTCCTGAGCATGGACAGACATCGGAGGACATTCACGGATATAATTTAAAGGACCCAAAATAGCAGCCCTTGCTCCTCATGCCTGTGGGAAGAATCCACATCCCAAAGAGCACCCAAAATCCCTGAGGTGACACCACACACGCTCAGTCTCCCTGCAGGCTCCCAGGGCTTAGGGTGCCGAGCTCTCTCCCCACCAGCCCAGAGCTGTAGCCAGGATGACAGTGAGGGTCACAGGACCAGGTATGTCCCATTCCCCCGCTGCTGGTTTGCTCAGGAGCACAGTGGGGTGCTCTAGGAACCAGTTTATATGCTTTTCCCTGCCTGCTGGCTTGGGACCCACCTTGGGGGAAGCCTCTGGCACTGAGCAAAGCATTACCCAAAACAGAGAGC
>NW_009720367.1:0-4408 GCF_000703405.1 Apaloderma vittatum
ATAATAGTAATAATAATAATAATAGCACAACCTGTATGAGAATACCCATAGAATTTCCTTCAAACCATAGGAGAAAGTTATACAGAGGATGGGAACATACTGAAGAGCTGTCAAGAAACAGGGAGAGAGAAGCAGTAGGAATATTTTCCTCATTTTAACAAATTTCTTGGTTAAAATAAAAAAAGTATGTATATGCAGTGACTGATTTTCTACCAACTGTGGAAGAAAGGCTGAAAGGACCAGCAGAAATAAAATATATTGAAAAAAAGTATGCCAATGCTATGTTGCATATCACATGATGATTCTTCTTCGTCTCTATAGTAATGTCAAAACATCCCCAAAAATCTATAATATGTTATTGCCAAAATATCTTGCTCTAAAAAAAGGAAACTGTTTTATCATCCCTCACTTAAAAATGTCTGCTTGAATGCAGGAAACGTTTCAGGTCAGGTGGACTCAGTTCGCCTCGCTGGTTAGCCATATGTCCCTTGTTCATTCCCTTGGTTCAGATCAGTCTCAGGTAGGACCTGCAGACAGACACCTGCAGATCTGACCTGTGCACCTCTGATCAAACAGTGTCTTTCCAGACAGAGATTGCTAAAGTTTCAATCAGAGGAAAAATCTCTGGTTAAGAAAACACCAGTGGAGAAATCCAGTGAAGAATGGAGAAACTCTGATTAAACAAACACTAGTGGAGAAATCCAGACTGCATATCGAATGATTTGCTCCTTGGCAATCTGGTAAAGAAACCAAAAGCTGCTCCCTAGCCCACGGACAGAATTACACTCCTGGGAACTGGTACAGGCTGAACGCGGGCAGGGAGGGAGGCCATCACCTCTGGCTGGCACACTACCAGAGTGAAGGAACCAGTTTTTGTTCTCCTGACTTCTCCTCAGAATTGATCCCCCTTGTGATACAATGAGGAGACATTCTTGAGCAGCACGTGCTTCCTAAAGAGAAACTCACAAATGTCCCCGGAAACGAATGTCTTCAGGCAGGTCTTTCAGCTGCAGAATCCAGCAAGAACCAGCTCTTTCTCAGAGCATGCCCCCTACTCATGCAACCCCAGGGACTATTTGATTCACTCCAGAAACCTGAGGATGATGGGCAGCTGAGACGGGTTTGCACAATGCCTTGCTCCAATGCCTTCCATCACCCTCGTCACTGCTTTACCAAAAGCATCTAGCAGATGATGGTTGGCCGATCTAAGGGAGAAGGGGCAGCGGTTTAGCGCATAGAGTTGCAGCTACCTTTGGTGGAAGATGCTCAGCTAAACGAGTCAATCTGATCGGCAGATTATAAGTTTGGGATTCACTATTTATAGCAAGCTGCCCCGTCGTGATGTCTGCAGCAGCATCTCTGCTTCTTGTGGGGTAGGAGATCAGCTCCCATGTTGACAGACAGCAACTCGTCTGTCATTCATAATACATAACAAAACTAGTATTTCCTCGTGCTTCTGGTAACAGCTCTGTTAACAGATGAAGACATTTGGAAAAATTTATATTCAGCCCTGGCAGTCACTGTCTTTTAAATAATCTAGTCTGCTTCCATTCCTTTAAATAAACTTGCATTATTCATAGATATAACACCAATCCCATGACTTCAGTGCTATCATATACTGGAATTAAATCATAATAATTCAGTTCTGGAGGCTTGTGGTTTAGTCGAGACTTGAAAGGACTCAGTAATGCTTGCCTTTGTCACCTCCCAGCAGCACTAAAATACATCTGGGCATGAAGCCACCAGAGTTAAGAAAATAGCAGCTAGCACAGAATTTTGCTGTATAAGCTACTATGAGTTCCTTATTAAACTGTCTACCACAGAATATTTTAGATTATCCTCCATATCTCTGAAATCATCAATGATCCACTCTAGACACCCAAAACATCACCTGAAGAACGATCATTGTGTTTGACCACTGCATTCCTCAGACACAGCAGATCCCTCTTCAGCACGTTCGAATTTCACTGGTACAAAACCCAGCATTTCCTTGGAGACTGCTCCATGGCTGCAGAACAGATTTGTGCAAAAACTAAGCTCCATCAGGAATTTGGTATGCTCTATTCAGAAATCAAGATATTCTTCAAGGTGATTTGTTTTCCCTGATAGAAAGATACATCACAACAAAAGAAGACATTATGCAGTTTATAGCCAATAAAAACTCTTTGTGTACCTTTTTAAGGAAGGGAATAACTACAAGTGACAATACAACATTGAAGACCTTAGGTATTGGTAATTATTATCGGTGGTATAAGAACCCAATCCCAACCAGAATGGGTGACACCCAAACTTGTCATGCCTGTCACTGTTTTACTCCTCAGGACTTGTCTGCTGTGTAGATGTAGAAAAAGGAATCACTCTGATCCTTTTCTTGTTTATTCCCTGAATTAGATACACTTTAGCACATATATGATCCACCTTTATTTTATTTTTTTTTCACCTCCCCAAGTTCTGGATGCTGTGGACACTCAGCAGCAGAGAAATGAAACCCAGACTAAGAGCACTTCTACTTCAGGAGAGGCACCCAGGTTGTTGGGGTGCTACACAAGACCTGGCTCATACACGACTTCATTTTTCTACACAAAATGTAGCTCAAGGTAGTGCTAGCATGTGCAGTTGTTTGGGGAAGAATAAGGAAACATTTTTTCTATCTTACAGGCCTTCCTAGTGACCATTTTGCGACAGCTTTCACTGTTTTATTGGAACATGGAATGCTTTGAACTAGATTCACAGCAATAGTCAGCACACTTCTGTTAAACTATTGTGATAACAATATGTTATATAACATTTTTACAGTACTTCTTGATAAGGAACTTTTTTTTAAACTGAATTGATGATTGCTTTCAATGGAAAAGTGCCTTGGCATTATTTAATTTCTCATCTTTTAAAGATGTTTCTCCCAGGGCTGAGCGGCTCTTCTCCTGCATTGAAAATAAAAAATGGAAAGGGAAGAGATGCAGCTTTCAGGGCTGGCTCTGACATTAGCTGTCAAAGCAGCAGGCATCTGGCATATTTCTTCAAAAAGGGAGAGCTACCATGTTTTTGTAGACGTAATGACTGAGATATGAATGGGGAACACAACTTCTAATGGCTCTGCTTTGTAAACCAGACTTTGATGTATGCTCAGCCTATGTCACGGTTTGAAGATTCTTTTGTGGGTATGGGAAGTTACAAGTGCTAAGAAAAAAAGCTGAAAAAATGAAAAGGATCTTGTATGTTTTATTATATTCGCTTTGGAGACACCCTTTCACGTTACCTCTTAATTACTTAAAACTTAGGCATGTGATAATTGTAATTATCCTTCGTTAGCTAATATCTCACTTAACCAACTATTTTATACTTGCATTAATATTCTACTGCCTTCTTCTTATCAGCCCACTTTGTTTTAAAGAGGAAACATTTCATATGGTAAGAGACTAAAATAATTCCTGAGTGTGAAGATCCTTAACGATTCGGTTGCGTGGCATGAAATGGAAAAAGCATAACATTTCCCTCAGAGTGATTTTCACAGGAAAAAAAAATGGTGATTTGATGAAACCTAAGTATTTGGGGCAAACACATGCATTGCAGCCAGAGCTTTCTGTGGAGTGTGAAAGCATTTTCTCATTGGGTTGCCCAGCTCCCCTGCTGCTACAGGGAAAGGCTTGTGGCCGCCCTGGTTTTCTGCAAAGCCCGTGCCTACCTTTGAATAATTTGTTTATTGAAAGCAGACCTGTTTCCTTAGAAATCATGCAGGCCATGTTATGTTTTCCTTGTATTGTACCACTGCAATAAATACGGATCTTTATTCCATTTTGGAAAGATTTTTTTTTTAATTTCTGCTACTCTTGACAGTATAAGTCATGCATTAGGCTGAACTATACATGCAGAAGTGAGCTAACCCACAGTATATAATATCTCTGTTAGCTGGGGACATTATTCTTTACTCCTGTCAGCATCTCCAGAACTGCTTGCCTGGAGTGAGCACATCAGGGAGCTGATGACAAATCTCTGTGGATATGTCTAGCCTCAGAATTAAGTTTCCCTTCTGAGGGATATTTAAAAAAGAACTAACAAATACAGATATTTAAAATTACTCCCAAATGTATGGGAGACAATCAGGTTAGGAGAGTGTATAATACCTGCCAAGGAATATCAGCAGCAAAAGCTACTTTGCAAGCAACTTCAGAAACAGTTCCGGAATTCTGATGAGAAAAGGGTGCACCTTTTGTGCAAAAAAATTACATGAAAATTACAAAACATATAAGCACAGGGCTAACTTCAGACAAATCACTGCTCTCATGAAACCAAAGCCTGAAGTGCATCACGTAGTTTGACTGTGTTTGTTGCTTCTCTTTTGGATGTGACACCTGTCAACACAAGACACAAATCAAATACTCACAGAATTACAGAATCATAGAATCACAGA
>NW_009720368.1:0-5688 GCF_000703405.1 Apaloderma vittatum
CTTTTGAATTTGATCTTCACGTAGTTGTCGCTTCCCCTGTTTGCCAGGGCTGTGTAATAAATACCGGCTCGACAAATCCAGGACCTGCTGGTCAGTTTAGCACGTACATCTCCGACGCTTCCAGGTCTTTTGATGTTGTTTCTATAAATCTCTCGGGCATGCCGGAGTAGAAACAAGAAGACAAAAAAAAAAAAAAAAACCAGGCAATTAAGAACCCAGCCAAACCCAGACAGCCTCTCCTATTCAAGTAGAAAGTATTCACCAGGAAATATTAAACATGTCTTAAAAAATGCCTGAACATTTTAAGATGTTACATGTTCAAAACAAATTTCATGACGGGTTGGTCAGCGTGGCCGGCCCCAAAAACGGCGGCTGAGATCCTGCAGCCAGAAGTCACACGGGGATGGCTTGTGTTTTTGTGTCCTTTTACCTTCTGGGGCAGCGTGGTGACCAGCGGTACTTGGCCACAACCATCTAGCTGAGGCTGTCCCTCCCTTCCAGGTGGCTGGGTGCACCTGTCAGACACGCGTGTGATAAAGACGTCGCCATCAATCCCGTCTCCTGCTACTCAGCGCACCAAGATTTGGGGCTTAGAAGAGGAGAAAAAAAGGTCATTGGATGCATTTTCCATATTCTGGAATATTTCTCTGAATTTTGTGAGGAGGAGTAATACAGAATAGCAGCGAAAGACTGGTCACGTAAAGGTGCCTTTAAAGGGATACCTACGTAGGGTGGCGTGTTTAAAGGAGATCATCTTCACTTTGTATTTTGGAGGTAAACTTTAGAGGAAAATTTTCACTGATCCCTTACCAAGAGGAGTAACTAATCTTTTAAATACAAGGCCTTCATATATTTGTGTATATATATTTATATATGTATGTATGTGAATATATATATAAAAATATATGTGCATACCTACAATATATGAAAGCTGGTGATTCTGAGAACCTTATTGTACAAGGTGAAGTTTTATCTTCGTCCCTAGTCGTTTTTTAAACATAAGTGGTCAGGTTTGAAACTTCCTTATTTCTCTACCCTTCTGCTCTTCGTTGCTACTTTTTGGAACTGAGAAGTACTAAGAAAGAAACCCCCCTGTCTGCAGAATTTCTGTTCTTTGTTTCAGTATTTTGGAGGTGTCTCCGTTGTCTTTCCCTCGCTGACAGGGTGAAGCACAAGAGGACAAGACGGGGATTTGCCTCCCGCCGAAGGGGCGTGTGGAGATGGGGCTGTCGTGGCCATTCCTGCGCTGAGCCCAACCTGGGCTTTATCCTCCTCACTGAGCTGCCCACAGCCTCTTCCCTCAGTAGGTTTCAGTGTTAACGGGATTTTCTCTGCTTCAGGCCCCGTGCAACATTGCCACAAGCACCCAGCGCAGCCTGGGCTGCTTCCATTTGTTTCTCATTTTGAAAAACAACACGTTCAGATCACAAGAGCCAGTAGCAATTTGTATTAAATCATCCGGTTTTGGAGGTTGGCAGGGGGAAGCCACCACGCGCTGGAAACCACCGTGCGCTGGGGCTGCCCAGGGCTGAGCCGGAGCCTTCCCAGCAGCAACCCTGAAGGGACTGAGCCCTTTCTTCACCTCCAAACACTACAGGCTTCTTTGTTTGCTATGTTTGAAAGGGTTGGGGGTTTCGGTGACCACCCCACAGGGAGAGGCTGCTCCAGCTTTGGGGAGAGGAAGGCTTCAGCCTCTTTCCCCACTTGCGAAAGCTCCTGGCAGCTCCTGAGCTGCGTTTTTGCTCTCTGCCCAGCCATCGCAGCCCAAACCCCAGCCCTGTCTGCAGCAGAAGGAAGAAGAACCCACAAGCATTTTCTTCCCGGAGCCAACCAGCATCAAAGGGACAACCTCTGGCGAGGGCTGTGTGACCGCTGCATCCCCGGGAGTGGATCCCTTCAGCCCGTCCTGCTCTGGGAAAACCTGTGGAAATGTGGTTTGTCAGCTGATGTTTCGTATTTTTTTTCTAGATGAGCTTTCATCTCAGTTCAACTCATTCCTGCCTCCTTCTTTAGCTTCCCCACACAAAGCTGGGAGCAGTCTGGACCCTTTTATCATCCTCCAGAGTTTTCCAAGAGGGAAATATTTACCCTCTCGATTCACTTCCAGGATTACATCCCAAGTTGATGGAAAGACCCTGGTGCTGAGCAAGCGCGAGGGAGCTGGTGTGGCAGCGTATCTGCTGGATTGCGATTACAGCGATGCATTCGGTGGCCAAGGGAGGCTGCCAGCGGGTTATTCAGGGAGTGAAACGAAGACTTCCCCATCAGAAGTCATTTACAGAGTGTGAGATTGCGCTTTGCACAGGCTTTGATTTCTTAAATGCTGAAGAGTTCCAGGAACGTCACTTCCTGGGGAGGGAAAAACCAGTTTCTGCCCTTACTCCCCAGTGCCAGGACAGCCAAGAGGGCAGCAGAGGCTTGGGGAAAAAAGAAAACAGAAGGATTGGGAATTGCTTAATTAGAAACAGTTTTCTTTTTTAATGTTCTGCAATTACTTTGAGGTCAGTAGAATTATTACTATTATTAATCACTGGATTTCCAGAGAGCTAAAGTTAATAGCACCATAATTGGGGCGTACGGTGCAGCAGTAATTGGCAGCTAATTAAGTCTTCCAGCCCTTCTCTCTAGATCTTATTTCTTCGAAGTCGGCATCGTGGATAACTTGGCTGCAGAGGGTTCAAAGTTGGGGTAAACACACCGGCAGCCTCGGATCTGTGAGGCTGAGGCTTTCAAGGACTCTGCCCATCTTTCCAACTTTCACATCTCGGGCCATTTGCCTTCAGGTCACTTCGGTGTCCGTAGGCACGTTCTTTCTGCCTGAGGTCCTCCAGCTGAAGCCAGGCCAAGGTGCTGATGTTTTGGTCTTGAACAGGCTGGGCCTTTCTGGGCAGGTTTGTTGCTTCTAGAGGTTGTTATCACCCTACCTGCAGAGAGTGAGAGGGGATTTAGATAGCGAAGTGTTGCCATGCTCCGGCGAGGATGGTAAAAGGCACCTTTCAGCAATAAGGAGTGACGCATGAGAGGTTGCAGGATGCTGAAGGAAGGGATCTCCCTGTCCTTCATGTGAAGAGGGAGTTCCTTCTGGACTTGATAACCCTCAGCAAGTCTCTTAGCAGTGGAGGAGAGCCTCTGCCCCTTGCTGACACACTGCACCATCCCCCGCTGCAGACACTGCTGCCCGGCCTGCCGTGGCACTGGGCTGGAAGAGCTCGTGGAGAGCTTCAGAGACAAGAACCAGAAGAGAAGACAAAGAAGAACAGAAGAAAACGTGTGTCTCTGCTCGTCTCCGCTCTCTAGCAACACAGTGAGCTCAGGGTCCATCTCTCTGCCCTTGCCGGTGGGATCCTGTCCCCTTTGAGCCCCAAACTCCTGCTGTTCCAGCAGTTTCACCCTGCCCTGTGCTCTCCCCGGGTGCCGCAGCATCTTGCTGGCCGTGGCTCCGCGCTAGAAACTTCTACACGTTGATGCCAGAGCGTTTCCAGAAACTTGAGAATGCGTGAAAACATTTGCATCGGATTCTAGGAGGAAATAATGATGAGACGTAATTGGAAAATGAGGAGGTTAAAGCCAACAAAGTGAACAGTTCAAACTGAAGATGCAACAGCCAGCATAGAAATGCCTTACGAATAAACCTCAGGTTTAACTCAGAGAGTGAAACCCATTTTAGGTCACTTGTGCAGATGCGTGGGGTAGGGTCTGCTCTCCCTCACGTACAGCTCCAGACAAACGCTACCGGGTGACACCTTACAGTTACAAACCTGAAATCTAAATTTGGCCCTTGCCACAGCCTATTAAAAAACCAAAATCGAAATTTCTGGTTTATTTCAAATGCCCGGTGTAGTGAGGATGAGCAGCCGTGACAATGCCTCCTCCACTTGTGTGATGTAGTTTGAGGCCTTAACCCTCAAACGCTGGTGCTGAGTCACCCAAAAAATACATCCCAGGTCCGGATGAGAAAAAAAAGCACTTTTTGGAGTGGCTGAGCCTTGAACCCAGGACATTTCACATCTGTAGGGAAAAGCTTCGAAGCCAACACTTGCATTTATTCTTCATACACCAGGGGTTCAGGGCGCTGGCCCCACGCGCTGCCCAAGCCAGGGGTTGCCCTGAGCTGAGCAGCTCTTTCTGCTGTTGCGATGAGGAGTACGGGAGAGCATCACCTTGTCAGTAACCCAGAAGGTACGTCCAGGGGCATCAACCAGCTTTCAGGCAGCGCACCAGCAAAAAGACCCATTTTCCAGTGTCCAGCCCATCAGGGAGACTGGGACACGTCACCCTGAGAGGCCTCCAGCTGCAGTGCTGTGCTGCCTGTGCTTTTTTTTTTTTTTTTTTAAAGGGAAGGAAGGGGAAGAATGAAATCGTATGTTTGGGGAGGTTGGGCATGGATTCCAGGAAAGTTTTCTTCTGGGTTAATGTTAAACATTTCACTGGGGCTTTGTCTCCGTGTGTGTGTGCATCGCTGCTTTTTGTTTTAAGGGGGCCATTGCAGTTCTCCCACAGTGCTGATGTAAACAAACCCCCACCAAAACCTCTGAGCAGCTTTCAGGGCTAATTTCATCCTCCCATCTTTTTTTCTTTCCCTTTGCAGAGAGGCAATTGGGGAAAGCAAGCCGTGTTTATCTTTGAGGCGCAGAGCTGTGCTGAAATCACCTTCATTTCTTTAATTACGGTGGCTTTCCAGCCCAATCCTAAACTTTGCTGGAGAAAGGTTCCCCTTGTAAAATTTCCTAAAGCCTGTGAGGCTGGACCCCTCGAGGGGCACCAGAGGTTAGCAGCAGCATTTGGGCTTGCAGAAGCATTTCCACCAGCAGCTCAGCACAGCTGCTGAGTCCCTCCAGCAAGAAACGCAAAGGAACCGACTGCTGACTTTCCTAGATGTCGGTGTTTTAAAAAAATTGGTATTACATGCTTCATAAACAGGCTGAACGAAAGGCACGTCTCATTTATCACCTAAATACCGCTCTGGGTGCCCGCTCCATGCCGCAGGCTGGATTCAGGCGCTGCCGAGGGACGGTGCTGGGGATAAACAGATCGGTAAGAAAATGTAGCCCCGGGAGGGGGGTCGAGGTGTGACAAGGCAACCGTAGTTTCAGAAACTTGCTGATACCCTAATTAAGTTCGTTTGTGCTCCTAAAAACAATTGGTGCCTTGTTGGGTTGCACGTAGCTGCAAAATACGGGTCTGCAGAAGGGGTGAAAAGCGATGCTGCCCTGGGAGAGCAGCCTGGGGCTCAACTGCGAGACCAAGCAGCAGGGAAATCTAAAATGCAATTAACTTGAAGAAGAAAAAAAAAAAGTAAATCAAAAGAACCCCACGCCCTTCCCTCTCTAAGCACATCCCCACCTGAGGTTTACCCTGGTGCCGCAAAAGATTTACAAGCAATGCAATACCGAAATGATGGAGGGGGGGGGGAGTGCATCTTTGCAACCTAATCTTTTTGTGGAACATCTTTGCAACCTAATCTTTTTGTGGAGCATCTTTGCACTTTGCTCTTTCAGCGAGGCAGAGCCCCCAAGCCAGCCCCGAGCAGAGCTGTGAAGCTCCGCCGGCTGCTCGTGGCTCGGGAACAAGCGCAAAACCATCGCGGCTGCACTTTGTCTTACCCCGGTTTGTCTCCTCTCCCTGCAGCCCTTTGGGGCCCGGCCCGGGGGCTGCCGGATCCAGCTATAATCAGCCCTTTCTTCCCCG
>NW_009720368.1:5722-24577 GCF_000703405.1 Apaloderma vittatum
CGCAGCCTCTGCGGTGTTTGGGGGCTGGAGCCCCCCGGCCAGGGTGAGCGTCCGAGGACATTGCGGCCACCTCCAGCCTGGGAGGGAGCCCACCCCGTGTGCCCCTGGCCCAGGGCTGCCGGGTTCAGGCTGTGTTTGTGGGGTCGAGGCCACTCGCTTCTCCAAAGCCTCTAGATGGCAATCGCTGGCAGCGCTGCCGAGGCGTTCCCCGGCTGCTGGCACGGAGCGGGGTGGCTCGGAGAGACGCCGGCTCATAGCCAGGGTCCCCTGCTCTTGTGGTCCTGCCTGGGAGGAGGTAATGCTTTGAGCCTGGTGCTATTTTTCATAGAATCACAGAATTAAGGACCTTAAAGGGACCTTAAAGATCATCTAGTCCCTGCCGTGGGACACTTCCCAGCACACCAGGTTGCTCCCAGCCCCGTCCAGCCCAGCCTTGAACACTTCCAGGGAGGGAGGGCTGCCACAGCTCCCCTGTCTGCTGTTCCAGCGCCTCGCTACCCTCGCAGAAAAGAATTTCTTTCTACTAGCTGATCTAAATCTAAGCTCTTTCAATTTAAAACCGTCACCCCTCATCCTGTCGCTACGCGGTAACAGGTCCCTCCCCCTAGGGCAGCCCAGGAGAAAACAACACCTGGAGAAAAATAATAATGAAATCACCCATTTGAATTCTAGCTGGCAAGGGAAGGCTTTTCCCATCGCATCTGAGTTTAAAAGTGTCTTTTCAAGTGCCAAGTGACCAGCCAGGAGGCTGCCTGGCTGCAGTGGGCTGCCTCTGCACGCTCACACTTACACATGGGCGCTTCTGCTCTCTCATTTCATCTGTGCTTTCTGCAGGTTTCTGAGCTGCTGCACGAGGTTTTCAGGTGAAGACCTTTGCTTTGCTGTGGCTGCTCCATCCTCCCTCTCCAGCTAAGGACAAGGCTTGGCTCATCCCGCAGCCCCAGCTCATCCCGCTGCCCGCCCTCCGCCGCCCATTTCCCAGGTAACGACTTTTCTGCAAATCCGGGTTCATATTTTTCAAGGAAGGTGCTTGGGCTCCTTCTGCTCCCCCTGGCACATCCACCGCCACAAGAACCCTTTGTCAGTGAAGGTGTCGCGGGCGTGCAGTCAGCGAGAGTGCCGGGTGTTTCTGGGTGCAATCACCAATTACCCACCACCACCTCAAAAAAAAGGAGGCTGCTCATTCACCCCAGGTCAGAAACAGGATGACTTGCCACCAGAGAGCTTTCCCAGCATCTTGGGAGGACTGGTTTTCCCTGGGGAGACGTTTGCCCAGGGCTGGAAGTTCTCTCGGCACCAAGGATGAAAAGCCGCAGAAGGGAGCAAATAGAAAATTATGAACCATTATAGAAAATGACAAATCATTAGAATAATAAATAATGCAGTAAGAGGTAGTTAATTATCTCTGTTTATGCCGTGCTGCCTGGTTATTGATTTAGATGTGTTTCCAGCCTAGACAGCCCTGACTCCTTCAGGATTTCATCTGTGTTTTTCCATCTTCCCTCGGATAAAGTCTGCTGTGCCACGGGTCTGTGCAAGACTCACGGTCTCCTAGACCGGGAACTAGTCCTGTATTTCCCTGGCACAGACTGTCCGACGCCAGCACTGGGCACTTCTGAGTCCTCTGGCCCGGGTGGGTTAAGATCAGATTGGAGGGAGAGAAAACTCAGCCATAGCTGAACCCTGGGAATAACAGCAGGGACGTGGTCGCATCCCGTCCCTTGGTGCAGTGATGTCAGAGACACCAGATGTCTCCGTTACTGCCCGATTTAATGATGTCTAATGAGGTCACTTCCATAAAAGAGGCAATTATTTCCTGAGAGCCATTTGCTAACGCAATTAAGCCTGCTTTTATGCCTGGTTTTAGCGACTGGCTGAGAGCAGGGCTCTTGTGAGAAGCAAAGCGAGGAGCGAGGATTCAGCAATCGCCACCGCGATGCGTCAGTCCAGACCAGGAGCTTTTCAGCTTCTCTTTCCCAGAAACGGGTCAGGTTGGCTCCGGCTGCATCCGACCAGCATCCTCTGCCTCAGGAGCTGAGTCTTCCCAGTTTGGACTGGAGCGGTGAGGTTAGGGGGTTCCCACCAGCTCGGGCTTGGCTGTACCTGGGCGCCCGGGCTGTGGAGCAGCGTCACTTGAGGTACCCGCTCAGCTCAGCCAGCACTGCGCCGCCAGGAGCCACATAATTCCCCGCTCGGGTTTGCTAACGCGTGCCTGCCTGTGGCTGCAGCTTCTGCTGGGCCCTGGGCTGGGCTTCACCCCGGTACCCCACAGAAGCGATAGAAGTGCTGCTCCAGGGGTAGAGCACATGCAGTGCCACTTGTAAGCGTAAAAGGTAGAGTTTAATGACTTGTCATATCTGGTATCTTGGAAGCAAGGGAGCCTGGAAGAGTTTCTTCTTTTTTTTTCTCCTTAGAAAATCGACTTAGTATAGATATCACTCTGAGTGTTTTTATTAAAATAAAGAAGAAAGGGCTGTGCCCCAGAGGCCATCCTGCTCCTTTTCCCAAACCTGATGGGTGAAACACAACCACGAGCATCTGTCAGGGCAGAGCAGTCGTAGGAACAACATCTCCAGCCCTTCCTGCTCGAGAGCAGCTTTAATTAAAAAATAAACTGTCAGACACCATAAAAAATTAAAACTTAAATGCCTTTAACATCCATCTGCAAGTCTTCTGTGCAAGCCTGATGAGTCAGAGCCGCTGCCGCTCCCTGCCTGTCCTTGAAAGGCTCCGTGTCCCCACGTGGGACCCTGGGTCCTGCTGCCACCACCTGATATTGTCCCACCGTGGGGTGACGTGAGGGGACTGTGCCCACCCCCCGGTGCTGCTACCAGCAAGAAATGGAGGAGCCTGAGCCCCTCCTGCAAGTCCCCAGGAAGACTTTAAATGCATTAATATGATTTTATAAGGTGTTTTCAGCTGCCTCGCGGATGACGCAGGTGTCACTCAGGTGGAGGAGGACTTTTCTGACCCCACAGCAGGGCCAGAGCTGGGGGAGCAAGTGGGACAACAGGTACTGGGTGCCAGGACTGGCCCCGCTCTGCTTCAGGAGTGACAGTGGTGGGGACAGCCGGCAGTGGGAACTTTTTATCTGTCTTCTCTTGCTCTTAGTGCTTTGATCCTTTCCCCACCAATAACCAGGCCAGTTTATCACTGCTCTGCAAAGCGAAAGGTTTTGAAAATTACAGTGCTGCTGCTTCCTTGCCAGGCCACCGCTAAATTATTTAATCTCTTCTGAAACATCAGCCCGGTGTCTGTTGTGGAGGGAAGCTCCCCACGCTCTGCCTGAAGCCTCAGCCTTTCCTTTGACAGACTTTTTCGCATCCATTTGCTTTTTGCTCTTGCTGCTCCCGATGAAGGTGAACATCCCCCTGTCCGGCACGCCGGGGTTGATAAAACTTGCTCAGCTCCCAAGCGTGCTGCTGCTCTTGTGTGATTAGTCCTGTTAATTACTTCCTTCATAGCAGAAGCCAGATGCAAAGCCGGCAGCTCCGAGCGCTGCTTGGCTTTTGTCCTCACCACATCGGGCTTTGGAGATGCCTCTTGGAAAGGCAAATCTTTGGGGTAACCTCTTCTAGTTTCCCATTTCAAGGGACATGTGGCAGCAAGGCTCCCCGGGTGGGTGGGCAGGGCTGGAATTTGAGGGCAGAAAGGGAAATCCTACATCCAAAGGGCCCCTTTGCAGGGCAGGGGGAAGAGAAGATGCTTTTTTCTTTTATTTTGTTTGAGGATGCACCCGAATGGCCACGATGAGGCTCTCTTGAGGCTCTCTTGCTTTCCATCTGTAACTGACTTGACGTAACCCTTTCCCGACGGTTTCCAAGGGGAATAATTTGTGATTAGGGGGTGAAAAAATGCAAACGCTCTGCAGTATTTTCTGAAAAGTTGCCATCGCCACGCGCAGCCCTGCCAAAACACTTGCCCGTGGGAAGTGAGGACGCGGCGGAAGCGGATCCACCTCCCGGCGCGAGGAGAAGGTGCTTTGTCACCGACAGGGAGGGTGACACCGAGGCTGCTCACCCCGAGAGAGACACCCTGGTTTGG
The DNA here is from genome assembly GCF_000703405.1 of Apaloderma vittatum. NCBI lineage: Eukaryota > Metazoa > Chordata > Aves > Trogoniformes > Trogonidae > Apaloderma > Apaloderma vittatum. The sequence continues at coordinate 9,767 of NW_009720368.1, forward strand.
GCAAGGGGCCAGGATGCCCTCGTGCCCCAGGGATGAAATGCTCAGCTCGGATCTGGCAGCAGAAACCAAGCTCCTTGGTGCACCTGACCACGTCCGTCCTGCCCTGGGGTAACTTCAGTGGCAGCGGCCAGTGGCAGGGGAGGGTCTGGCACAGCCATGGCGTGGGGGGACCTGCCACCGGCGTGGGGGCCATGAATCCCACCCATGTCATCCCATCCGCCTGCACAGTGCCAGCTGCCTCAGCACAGAAACCTTTTTGTCCCCTTCTTTCTCTCTCCCCTGCAGGATCTCGCCATCAGGGCTGGCAAAGCCCCCGTGCCGGAGGGGCTGAGCAACTCCCAAATTGGGCTGAAATCCACCGCTTCTTGGCACGACTGTTTGTGTAAGTGCATTTTGGGTGGAGGCTCGAGCTTTGCTCTCCTCACAGCAGCTGCGCCGCTGGGTGCAGCGGTGTAAAACGTGGTGTCTGCTGTTGAGGTTTGTTTTCCTGGGACAGCTTCATTTTGCTGGGTTTCATCACCGCTGCCGAGCTCACTTTGCCTTCTAGGCGCTTAGGTATAAATAATCTTTTACTATATTAATTACTTTGCACAGAAGGATAAGACATAAATTATAACCCAATGGGTTATAATTGCATGTTCTTAACACGTGTGTCGTGTTACTAATTATCCCCATTCTCCCAAGCAGCTTAAAAACCAGAAGCATTGAATCGTGGCTTCCAGGGAATAAAGCTGCTGAGGCAGGAGAGCAACCCCCTTCTTACCACCGAAGAGGGGTGAAATACTGCTGCAAATATTTAAAAGAGCCCCTTCTTCCTCCAAATTACTTTTGCTGGAGTGTCTGCAGCTCTCCTGCAGGACAGTGATGCCCGTGGCAGCCCTGAGCTCTTCCTCCCATTCCCTGGGGCTTCGCTCCTGCTACTTTCCACTGGCAAAGCAGCTTCTTTTGGGTTTGTTAAAAAAAAACAAACCCAAACCAAAACTACACTAAAAGCAGTTTGACTCGCATCTGCTAGGACTGTGGCTTTCCAGCAAGTCCCCTTTGGGGCAGGGTGGGTGATCCAGAGCCTGCAATAAAGAAAGAGGCAAAAAATGTCATCGTCATGGCTACGAAGTGACCTGTGAGATGACCTACAGTCTACACTCGGTTCACTCCAGGAATTAATTAATAAAGTACTGTGCTTCTCATCCTCAGCCTGGGCAACAGCAGCAGGTATCACCGTAGGGGCTCATCGTAGTCCAGGTGATGTATTCAGCTCCAGACCTCAAAGCTCAAGAGCTTTCAAGTCCAGGCTGCTGCTTCTGCTTATAGAAAGGGTCTCCTCTCTCAGACTGTGCAGAGATGGACACGACACAAGAGGATGAATTTGCTCCTGCAGCGGGCAGCATGTCCTGGGCTTCAGGATACCCGAGTAATGCTGTAGAGCTCGATGAAGCCACGTTGCATTTCAGTTTTATTTTTGAAAATATATCAGAATCTTGTCCTTAGGATAGCTTTCTCACAGCCTTCTTCTGCTTTCAAACCCATTTATTCTCTGCTAGGAGAGCCCGCAGCCAGCACACCCCGAAGCCTTTCGCCCTTTGCTTGCTGCAGAGCCTTTGGCTCCAGCTCCCCACTTCTAGGCTGGCTCCCTTGAGCCGCAAATAACACCTGGAAGACTCTTTATGGATAAATTTCCAACCTCAGGACACGCGAAGCCACAGACTGCTCTGTTCTGGTGATGATGCTCAGAGGGCAGAAGCAGATGTGGCTGTGCAAGGACCACGCTGAGCCCTGGTTTTACGGTGCCGAGTGGGGCAGTGCCCTCAGGGTGAGGCTGAGACTGAAGATTTGCAGAGAAAAAGAGTAGCTGAGCCCTGGTTCCCTTTGACCCACGCACCCACCTGCGTTACTCTGCAGCAGCCCGGGTTTTGGTGAGAATTGGAGTGGGTGGAAGGTGGGGGGAAGCCTGCGGGGTCAGGGCGATGCGCTCCCGCAGCTCACATCTGAGCCATCGATCCCGGGACTTTCAATCCCCCAGCCCAGATCCCGCTATAAAAATAGTTGCGGGTGTTAATCGCAGGCAGCAACAGTTCAGCGAGCTCCTGCGGAAACTTCAGCTGAACCTGGGTACAAGCAGTTAAAATACGATCCTTGTGGTAAACCTGGGATTTTTTCAGAAGGGATGGATAGGCAGGAGGATGGGGAGTGCGTTGTTTCTGTTTCGCGGCAGGAATACGGTGAATTTGCGAGGTTATCTTTCTCTGTATGGCAAGTTTCCCCTCCTCTCATAACTCCTTTAATTGCCAACAGCCTTGTTGTACAGCTTTCCTTGACTTGTGTTTGTTTTTAAGGACATATTCCATCATTTATCTGACTTATCAGAGATATTTAGGCTTCTCTTACGTGGTTTGAGAGGTATTGCCAGCCTTGATGAGAAACCACCCCTGTCCAGGGCAGACTCTCATCCCTTCCTCACTGCAGTCCCTGCTCTTGTTAGCAGCACAGCTCTAACGAGTCTGGAGTAATTAGCTTTTATTATTAGTCAGTCGGAGACAACATTTCAGCAGCTTGTAAAATCACCTCCCCGTGTTAACGGCACACCCCTGCTTCAGCTGAGCCTGGCTGTGGGAAGCGGGGAGATTTTTACTTTTTTCGCTTTTATCTGAATTTCTGCAGGGGTGAGGAGCAGGAGGAGCAGCCCCAGTCCCAGCTCTCTGCCCCACGCACCGAGGAACGTTGCTACAAGCAGGTTTAAAAATGACGATGCAGATTTTAAGCCGTGAGTAAAACACACCCAGGTTCATAAAGATTTTTTTTTTTTTGGGTACTGTGGTGATGTCACGGGCAGAATGCTGCAGGTGGAGCTGAGGAGCAGCAGGAGGTTCCTCCACCCATGGTGCAGCTTTTCCCAAGGGACAAGAGCGAGCTGAAAACCGACGGGGACATTTGTCCTCCTCCTCCTCCGGCCACAAAGGGGATGAAACTCCCACGGACATCGTGGCGCTTGCAGGAAAACACAAACGATAACCCCATTGTTATTGCACGTATAAACCAGAGGGCTGCGGCCACTTTGGGGGATTTCTGAGTTTTCTGGAGATTTCTGAGGTCGTCTTTGTTGTATTTTGGTTCTGGTGACCCTGTCCACGCTCGGTGCGTGCCCGGTGTAGTGGTTGTGACCCCTTGTCCCTCTCTCTTGTGCTGCTGCTCAGTCCCTACTCGTATCCAGCATCCCAGCCCCTTTGCGTGGCAAATGGAAGAGCATCATCAGGTGCCTAATTTGCTGCTCTGAACACACGTCAAGAAATGGCTTCATTTGCCACGGCTGATAAAATTCTCTTTTCGTTCTATGATTTTTATTTTTATTTACTGGTATTTGAGCAGGAAACAAGGTAAGTAGCACGTGATGTCCTCTACTGATGGCAAACAGCTTTCCAGGCAGTAAAGCTGCTTTGGACCTGTACCAAAAAATAAAAAAAAGGCTTTGGCATACGCAGATTAATTACAAGTTTAGCGAAATCCCTCAGGCTGAGGTGAAGTTTTGTCATTTAACTTGCAGAACGGCAAAGAGATCTGAACTAACCCACGAGTGATTTACGCTCGCCAAAGGTATCTTGTCAAAATGAGCCCAAATTTTATGTGGCTCTCTCCTCTCGAGAGGAACATGATGTACATTTTTCACAGACACTGGTAATTTAATAAAGCAACTTTTTCTTTTGGAAAGTGCAGACAAGGTAATTTTTGCTGGCCTCCAGGCTGGCAGAATTGCTGCTGATGTCGCTCGCAGCTCCAGGCTGTGAATCCATCGCCCCGATGGTCCTGATAAATGTGTCTCAGCTGACTTTGGGCTACCCATGCTCACTGGTTTGGAATATTTTGGCTCTTTTTCCCACCTCCGTGCCTCTGGCCACATCCTTCCTTCCCTTCTGCCATGGTGGCACCAAGTCACTTGGCTCCTTCTCCGTCACGGCGGCCGGTCCTTGATGCTGCAGGTGGAGGGACATGTCCAGCTCCACTCTGTTTGCTTTGAGGCTTGGAAAGACAGCAAATAGTTCTTCCCCACTGCTCCAGCTTAACGCACATCTTCATTTGCTGTAATTACATGACCATGCTGATTTATTTATTCTGTTTAATTGCAGCAGCAGCAAGCGAGGGGTGACAAGGAGCCTGCCCCTTCAATAGAAAAGCCTTTTACTTGGGAGTGCCTCCTAGTTAGGGACGATGATTCAGAGCTAATTCATTATTTTAATTAAAAAGAGGTTTTTCCAGCTCACAGAGCATCCCTTTAACACCAGGAAAGCACCTGAGAGCAGCGAGTGTCTCCGCACCCCAGCAGCAGGCTGTGAGCATCCTCAGTTTGGGGGTACCAGCTTCTTGCATCCCCAGGAGTTTCCTGGCCTGAGACACGACTGATTTTCCTCGACCACTTTTCACAGACCTGGGAAGCGGCAAAAAGCGTCTCACAGAGTGATCAGCTAGGTCTTGCTAAAGGATTTTAAAAGCGCTATTTGTGCACGGCTTTGGCTTTGTTCAGGGTCTGTCTGTTTGCAGGATGCATCGGGAGCATTGCCTGAGCTCCCCCTGCTCAGGGCATTGTCCAGGGAAAACTGGGGACATTGTCCACATGAAACCCAGGCTCCAAGAATCATCACAATGAAAGAAATGTCTAGAGAGCAGACCTGGGGTGAGGCCGGCACAACGGCCCTTGATTTGGTGCCTCTATACACTGAAGTATTTTTTATTGTGGTTTCTCCATTCTAAGTCATATATTTTTTTAGAAGAAGTCCTTGCCATTGTGAAAATGGAGAAATGAAACGGAGGCTTTGGTCACTTGCAGAAGCTCCTTCTGTGGCCTCAGCAGGTCCTGGGGTGCAGGATCGTGAGGGGAGCCCATGGGGTGCCGGTGGCACCTGGCGAAGCTAGAGCCTTGGGACGCTCCTTGTGGTGAGACAACTTTCATTTTTTGTCTCTTCCAAGTAAAAAAATGATTTATTAGGCTTTACTCCGGTTGGGTTATAGCTATTGATTACTATAAATACACGTGTAGGACAAAGCACCTAATCACAGCCACGCTCAGCCGACACGGGGCTGTGTTCAGGCAGAGACTGGTGATTGATCAGCCTGGTCAGCTCCTGTTTCCTCTCGAATTAGGTGAAATCTTGTCGTGCCTGGAAGCGGTTGGGTTTGCTGTGACAGCGGGGAATCAGAGGGCTTGGTTTAGGAGCAGAAGACCCAGGTGCGTGTGATAGGGCTGGGTGGCGCTGGCTGAGAAGGCTCTGCCGCTTCACCTCTTGATATGTTTTGCTGGTGAAACATAAAATATTTTCGTTTGGGTTTAATGGCTGAAGGGTCGGGTATTTTTTTTTACAATAAGGAAGTTTTTTACAATGAGGGTGGTGAAATGCTAGACCCCGTTGCTCAGAGAGGTGGTAGATGCCCCATCCCTGGAGACATTCAAGCTCGGGTTGGACGAGGCTCTGGGCAACCTGACCTGGTGGGAGATGTCCCTGCTCACTGCAGGGCCGTTGGACTAGATGGTCTCCAAAGGTCCCTTCCAACCCAAACCATTCTGTGATTTGATGAGTCGATAATCATTGGGTGAGAGGTGATGGGAGCTCTGGAGAATGAGAAATTTTGTGGAAAGGAGGACTTTTTGTCTCCTGAAGCTGCCGGTGGGACATTCCAGGGGCAGGGCAGCCGCCCGGGCTGCCCAGGGCTTCCTCCATCCCCATCCCATCTGAGTGAGAGGAGACCCCTGAGAACCCCAGCTTTCCCTTATAACTCATCGGTTGTGCGGGCAGCATTTCTTGGGAGTGAGTTCCATTAAGCTGCATGTGAGGGCCAATTAATTTTTAATGTTAACAACCTTTCCTTTGTATCACACGGCAGTTCATCAAGTTCTGGACGGGGAGGGGAGAAGGCCCACCTTCCCTCAGCAGTGGCTCGGCTCTTTGCTGAGAACGTCTTTCAGCAATTATATATGTGAACGTAATTATCTCTGCTTTATGGCTCTACCCTGTAATCTAGGGAAAGTGACATTTTCTACTGCACAATGTGGGTTAGGCTTTCGTACTGATGATGTTGCCTTTGCCAACGGATTTTTTTTTTCCCCCAGTGGCATATGGCACGCAATGTTACATCTGCTCCCATTTCCAAGAGATCCTCTACCCTTTGTTGAATTTTTACAAACGCTATCAGTCTAAATAATCCAGAAGGCTGCTATGGCAACAAAACGAGAACTCGGTTCCTCTCCCCTCCCTTTTTTTATCCTTTATTTTAACCACGGAGCACAAGGCAGAAGGACGCTGGCCGTGTCCTCCATCAGCTGGCAACGATGCCTTGGGATGGAGTTTGGGTCCCGTCAAACCCCACCGCTCTCCCACATCTGTCAGCGTTGTCCTACATGCAGGAAAGAGCAGAGCAAAACACTCAAATCATCTCTTTTTACAGGCAGGGTTGCTCCGGTTTTGAAGCTGGATGAGACGTTTTTAGCACTGGACGTGCCCGAGTGGGTAAATGAAAAGCTGCTCAGGGAAATCCCTTTATCCCGGCCGAGCATCCTGCACCGTCCCGCTGCAGCAGGACATGAGGAACACCTGGGCCAGCAGAGAAGCATCTTCCACCTAGTTGGGGGAACAATCTGAATTTCTGCAGATATAGTAACTTCTCTCAAAGTGTCCACCACAAATCCCTGAGCCTGAAACCCCTTTGGACAGCTTTCCCTCTCCTGACCTGCCATGAGATGCTTGAATTTTCTTGTTAACCAAGCCATGCTCTCTTCACAGCATTACCCTTGCAGCCTTGTTATCTATTTTGATTGTTTTTATCTGCATTTCTGTGCTGCTTGCATGGGAAGCCATGGAGGTGGCTTTTTCTGTCAAGGGGAACATGGTCCTTCGAGTAATCCTCCAGGACCTAAGGCACCGTATGTCGTGCAAAAACTCGTTCTGGTAGTTTGAACGTGGAGCTGTTCTGTGTCATCTGGAGATAAATATTAGAGAATGGATGAAAGCCACAATTCCAGCTTCAGTTAGCCAGCAGCTCGTGTGGGAATTAGAAATCAGTGAGGTGCAGAGCAGATAAGGTCTGCAAGGGGCTTTCCAAGGCTGTCTCTGTTCATTAAAAGCTACTTCTAGGTCACGTTCTCCTAAAATCTCAGACACACAAATTCTTTTAATTTGTGGTAGGAAAAGCAGCCAGCACTGCTGTCCCCCATTATCCAGGCCCTGGGTTTGAGCAGTCGGCATGAGAACAGGGTTTTAAGGAGAATCCTAACTCTGTGTCCCAAAAACCAGCCTTTGAGAGCTTGACCTTACCCATGGGGTGCCAAACCTTTCAAAAACCCCACTGCTAAAGAAAAACCCAGCTCACGTCACTGGGCAAGGGCCAGCTCGGGCAGCGAAAAAGCTGAAGCAGGGCATAAATAAATCAGGTATAAATACACTTTCATAAAGCATCTCAAACGCTCCATCAAGGCCTGCATTAATCTGTGCTTTCCCCTGCCAGCTCACCTTCACTGCGTGCGCACCCAGGGGAGCAGGGGGAGGAGAAAGTACAAGGTTTCTGGGTTAAATATTTACCACCGATGCTGCTAATGACTATATTTGAATATGCTTCTTGTGAGTGCAGGAAAATGAGCCTGGGATGACGAGTTAGGGGTAAGACTTGCTTATATTGGCAGCTGTTTGTAGCAGTGGCACCACACACCTGGAGCCTTCTCTTCTCCAGGCTGAACAACCCCAATTCTCCCAGCCTGCCCTCATGTGAGAGGTGCTCCAGCCCCCTCCTCATCTTTGTGGCCTCTTCTGGAACCATTCAAGCAGGTCCATGTCTTTCTTACACTGGAGCCCTCGAACTGCAGGTGGGAACTTAAGAGAAAAGAGTAGGGGGAGGAGAATCACCTCCCTTGACCTACTGGTCACGCTTCTCTTGATGCAGCTTAGGATGCGATTGGCTTTCTGGGCTCTGAGCACACACTGGTCGCTCATGTTCAGTTTTTCATCCACCAACACCTCCAAGTCCTTTTCTGCAGGGCTGCTTTCAATCCACTCGTTGCCCGGCCCATATTTGTGGTTGTTTTGTAGGACATTGCACTTGGCCTTGTTGACTTTCATGAGGTTGGCCTGGGCCAGCCCCTCATCACTGGTCTCCACCTGGACATCGAGCCGTTGAGCGCAACTCTTCGAGTGCGACCATCTCGCCAACCCCTTCCCCACCGAGCGGTGCGTCTGCCAAAGCCGCGTCTCTCCAATTTCAAGACAAGGCTGTCGCGTGGGACAGCATCGAACACGCCGCACGGATCCAGGTAGGTGGCGTCAGTTGCTGATTAAGGCTTGGAATTAAATTTGTTAGCAAACCGTTTCTAATTACCGTCGCTTTCAGGCGCCAGCTGTCCCGCCCGCGCGATGCCAAGCTTTGCTGGCGGCCGGCCGGCAGCCAGGGACAGCGAGCAGCCCTTCCTCGGCATGGCCCCTGTCCCCGCTCCTCCGTCCCAGCCCTGACCCGTGGGGAGAGGACGGGTCTGCAGGGGGTTTGGGATCTTCAACTATTGGGCTCTAAGTCTTTCTGATCGTCTTTGAAACCCCCATGCTTGCTCAGGGAGACCCCTCAGCTGTAAGAAACCTGTAAGACCTTTCTGATACAAAGGTACTAAGCTACTAAAAAATGTCTGGAAAATCAGACACAAGGCATTTTATTAAGAGCTAAACGGTCCAATCTGTTTCATTACCAGCGTTTATATATTATCCACCCAAACTTCTTTGTTAGGTTTATAACTAAAAGACAGCCCATATCCAAGTGTATCGTGTCTTGAAGACCAGGAATTCCCTGGCTTGCTGAAGGGGATGGCTCCAAGTTAAATTTCCTGGTCTACCAAAAGGCATGGCTCCAAGATAAAAACCTCGATCAAGCTGAGCATCTCCCAGGGGAGCAATGACATCGCTGTGGTGCCTCTAGGAGATGCGTCTGGCTGCTTCAGAGGGATCAATGACATGGCTCAAAACCAAACCGCTGCCACCAGACAATATTTAAGGCTGTCGTAAAGACGGACAGGAGACTTGAGATTTGGTGGCACTTGCCTGATAGTGCCTCACCCCGACAGCCCGCCTTAGCAGACTCTGCAGTCTTTAGATGCTGATTTCTTCCTCTGTTTGGGAAGAAAAAAATATCTGCGTCATGACAGACAGGTTTTGAGCTCAAGATCCCTATCTTTATGTGTATATATATTTAGGGATATATATATATAAAAAAGAGAGATTTTTTCCTCCCTCAGGTTTCTACCAGGCTCCACTCTAATGATTTATCTCCCTTCACCCGCAGAGTACCGAATGGCTCCGACTGCTGTCTGCTCCCTCAGAGGGATGTGATGGCCCCAGAACCGATGGCAATTAATCACTTTTTTTGTCATGAAAAAGCAGTTTTTCTTCAAGGTTACAGCGCAATCTAATCACAGGCCTTTTCCCCTCCAACAGGGTGCTTCTGATGGTTACAGACGTGGCAGCAGAACTCCTGGCTGGACCGAGGTTTTGCAACCGTCTCCCCGCAGAGGTAAATGTAGTTTTTTGGTGGGATTTGGGAAGACCTTACACTTGATGTGAGCTGGGAGGGACAGGGTTGGGGTTCTCCCCTGTCCCAGAGGGGTATTAGAGGGGTTTTGGGAAGAAATGTGATTCTCCTGAAGGCCCCCTAAGCGTTGCTTTTTTATCAAAGCCTTCTTTGGGACTTTAGTAACAAAACTCCACTGGGCACAGAAAAAAAGGTGTCGACGCTCAAATCCGAAAGTGCCGCAAATCGGAGAGACGTGGGGTGGAGCCCTGTCTGATCTCCAGCCAAATTCTGCCTCCCTCTGCCAAATTTTCCCTTGTTGTGCAAGCCAAAAATACAACTGGCCCTCTGTGAACTTTTGCGTAAAGCGTTCGAGAAAACTTCTCATCGTGTGCAAAAGCCCGGCTGATAACACCCGCTCCCTACAAGGACAAAAATCAATGAAGTTCTCACAGCCTGGTGCAAACACTGACTCATCCTTCAGCCTCTGGAGCTGCTGCTCGGGATCCCAGTTAACCACTTGCTTGTTCCCACAGCAGCAAGGAGGGAAATTCCTGAGCAGCACCTCCGGCGCTCACACCAATAGATATTTGAGGTGTCACAACATCTCGATGTTGTTGCCAGAGCCTTCTCTTCTCCAGGCTGAACAGCCCCAACTCTCTCATCATAGGAGGGGTGCTCCAGCCCCCTGATCAGTTTTGTGGCCTGCTCCAGCAAGTCCATGTCTTTCCTGTGCTTATCTTGATGGACTCCCAATTTTTAAGGATTGATATTTAAAAAAAACCTCAACCAAATGAAAAAAAACCAAAACCCACTCCCCAAAAAAGACCACCCAAACCGAAAAAAAAACCAAGAAAAATAAAAGGAAAGAAGAGCAGATGTGAGCTGGGGGATATGGGGGAAAGCCTTGGCTCAGCTACGCACCAGCTGCGTGGAGGCACCAGGGTTGCAAGCGAGGCTCTACAGCTGTGGAGAGAGTTGGCTGGATGCTCTTTGCAAGAGAAACTGGTAAAAAGAAATTGTTTGAAACTGAGAAGTGTCATAGGGAGTGCATGTCTGGTATCTGGAAGCCTCTTGCTTGCTCTTGGCCAGGTGGAGTCAATGCATTTTGGGGGTTCCTGGGCCCGCCCCAGCACGTGAGGCTGACCCCCTGCACTGCGGTCCCAACTGCCACACCCAGCATCTCGCCGGCGCTTTGCATGGTAAGAAAAGGGCACACCATGTCCTGTTTGGGGGGAACCTATAGAAAATAAGGTTGTGTTAGGTCTCCATCGGCTGAGCGTGCTCACCTCATGCTGAGTTAGCATTTACAGTCTATAATGTAACGTCATGGTTGAGTATCCAGTGTTTTGTGTGCAGCCTTGCTTTTTTAACATTGCTTCTGAAATGCCCTTTCTGCACTCTGAAAAGGCAGGATTTCTGCCCAACCCCGATCTTTAAAGATCCCTCATGATAGGGATAAATAAAAAGGATAAACCCCCTCACCCTGCGTTGGCTGTAGCACCTCCTGCCCCGCAGGCTCCGGCTGTGTCCTTCAGGAGCAGCAGTTGACAACTGTCGCCTTTCACCCTGGTTTCAACTTCTATTTGTCCCTTTGGTTTCCCTGGAATGAACTTCAAATGGTCTCCTCTGAGTCCCCCTTGGTCTTGGTCTGGAAGGCAGTTGCCATGTGATAACCCATCTGATTACACTTTTGCTCACTCTGTACGTTTTTAAAATTTTTTCCTTCCATACTGTATTTTTTTCCCCTTTTTGCACCTGTTTTCCAACGCCGTGGTCATGCAGGTATCATCATGGTTGACACCCTCAGCCTGCTCGTGAGCTGGGGATGCTCAGCCAGGGGGACCGCCTGGTCCATCATGTTTATTCTGCTAAAATCAGAGGCAACTGCAAATAGAAATGTGCTGGCAAAGGAGCTAGAGAGCATCCAGCCTCTCCTGGCACCACCACAGTCCGATCCCGCCCTTCCCATAACTGCTCCAGCAGCTCCAAGCCATAAATCCCACCACCACCTTCCCCTCCCTGCATAGGGCTGCAGAGTACAGTCGTTCCCAGGTGTCGCGGTGCCTGTACGACCAGAAGCTGTAAATCCCATCCCAGAGTTGTATTACAGGCTCAGGAGATGCGGCTGAAATCCACAAACAAATCAGGAAAGCGGTGATAACCATAAATAATTTTTTTTTTTCCCCTGAACTATGGTATTTCCATCGATGTGACTCCGAGGTTTTTAATTTATTGTCTCTTTTCCCTCATTTCTTAAAAAGCAGAAAGGTCAGGGAAGGGATTTCTGCCACAGGCTGCTTCTTTGGTTTGGGTATTTTGTGGAAATTGGGAAGTTTTGCATAACTCAGCGAGGATGAAAGATGATATATTTCTTGGTAAAAGTGCTAATAAGAACAAAGAGATTCATCAGTGCTGTATTCTCTGTGCCTTGAGGACCTTCCTGTATTTCAGCCAAATTTCTGAGCCAAAACCCAGCTGATGGAAAAGAGCAGAATCAAAAACTCTGACCTGGGTCAAGCAGAGGAGCTTCCCTGTGTGTGAGCGACGCTCATGCCACGACCGAGGTGGTGAGTTCTCCCTGCAGACACCTTGTCTCTGGTTGCAGGGCACTTTAAAAGTGCCATTTATTTAAATTTTGCTGTTTAATCTCACGTCCCGGCTGCGGGGATGACGTGGCTGTAGTGGTAAAAATGCAATTGAAGTTTGAAAGTAACATCCCCATGGAAACCTTCATTTTAGATCCATTTTTCACACAAACTTATGGAAAAGGTCTTGTTCAATCATTTCTAGATGGAAGTGAGGTTGGATCTCTGTAAACAGTGATGTGGTACCATTAATAATATCTCCTAACTGACTGTGCCTGCGTGCATAAGCTTCTCGACAGAGTAAAGATCTGCTTGTAGGTAAGATGGAGAGTTTATGAAGCAGCATAATTAATAACTCGCTCCATTATTGCCTCCCCATCCTTCCTGCCAACCCACAACGGGCCCAAATAAATGACAATTACTAGAGAAAACGACACAGAAATACATCTCCAGCATCGCTCTGGAAAGCGCTATGGTCCTTTCAGAAAATCTTTGGCCAAAGGAGCGATGGGGAAGGGCTGCGATCCCGATGGATCTGCGCTGCGTCTCTGCTGAGCCTGCCTTCATCCCGATGCTGAGGCAGGACCGGGGGTGATGGGTGGCTGCTCTGCTTCGTGTGTCGGGAAGTGACAACAGAGGTGGATTATCCCTAATTTCGAGTCCAGGTTAGCAGATTATCTCCCCATCGGTTTCTAGCAGGCAACCAAAAAAGTTTAGCTTTGGGTTTCCCTTAAGTAATGCCTTAAGTATTGGCTTCATTTTGGGGCTTCTTTGAATCGGCAGAAACGAGGCCAGATTTCAAGGTAATTAATCCTCTAATTAAGCAGCAGGGCACCTCTGTGGTCCAGTCTGGGATGTGGGGAGAGGCAGAGCTTTAGAGGGGGAAAAAAACCTCAACACCAATCGACAATGATCTCCTGGGAAGGAAACCAAACCCTCTCCTTGGAAGTGCCCAAGGCTGGGTTGGCTGGGGCTTGGAGCAACCCACTCTGGTGGGCGGGGGCCCTGCCCCTGGCAGAACTGATGCTCTTTCAGGTCCCTTCCAGCTCAAACCATTCTATGAGCCTATGAATAACTCGCCCAACGCAAGTTTCCGGTTTAACCTCATCACCAGCACTTTCCCCCTTGCATGTTGACCTTTACGTGGGGCTGGGCTCACAGCCTCCTTCCCATTTCTCCCCCGCTCCCTCTGCGGATGACGAAATCTTTCCCAGGGCTGTAATTTGGAAATAATATTTGTCAAGAGACTAAAGAACAGCGGGATCAAATTGGTGCCGTTCTCCCGGCAGGCTGCAAGAGAGCAGAGAGCGGCGGGGGCTGCATGAAAGGACGGGTGAGGGGCGAGGCGTGCCAGCCGCTCCTGCCAGAGCTGGAACCAAAATATTGTGAATTTTAAGTGTTTTCTGTGGGGCGGTTTGTAATATCTCCGGTGGAGGGCACCCCGCAGCTCCCCGAGTGGGAGGGAGAGGCTGGGGGGCCCGGGCGCGCGACGCACGCACGCCATTTCCCATCACGCTTTTTCCTGACCCAAAAGATCATGCCGGGGAATATTTTCACAACCCGAAGGAGAGCTGAGCCTCCTCCGTCACGTTGATTTCCAGGCAGCTTAGCCCCAGCTCATCGTAAACAGCCTGATGTCTCAACTTGAAATTTCCTGCAGGGATAAGTGTTTCTGCTGCATTTCTGTTGTAAAAGCCAGAAAAAGGAAAAAAATAATTAAAAAAAAAATCAAAGATATTTTCTGCCCAGCAGATCAAGTCCTGATGCTGAGAAAGGTATTTTCCTACAGCTCTAGCAGAGGGCACGGTCCCCAGGCAAAAGTGTCCAACACCCAGCGCGGGCTGAGAGCATCGTGAGAGCTGCTGCTACTGTGGAGTAGGTCTGTATCAACAATTTCTAACGTAGGTGCAATTGCCAGCTCTGTATGAAGCATTTTCTTTACAAAGCAGCTTTTTATTTTAGCTGCAGGTATGAGTAAGAGCATTGATACGACTGCCTGCAACGCAGGACATCAAGCAAGGAGGAGGCAGGGAGTGCGATGAGACAAAATTTGATTTTGAAGGATGAGGCTCCAGGGGATGCTGGGTTTTCAGATACAAAACACTTGCCTATGCCTGGAAGTAAAACCTGAGCCTCTGCAGCCTGCCTGCTGGGGAAGAGAGGAGGAAATGAAGGTAAAAACTTGCTCTGATTTCGTTAGGGAGGCAAATGGGAAGGAGCAGCAAGGCTCCGCACCCTGACCAGGCTGCCCGGGCAGGGAGGACTGGGCAGAGGTCCTGGGGCTTCATCTCAAGGAACAGAAAACAAACACCTTGAGGAGAAAAAGAAACCCCCTGGGCTGGTGAACCAGGTGAGCAAAAGGCTACACTGAGCGCTGCAGCGATCGCAGATTTGCACTAATAAGTTCTGCCCGAGCTTGGACGATTTTCTGCCATTCCCATGAACAGAAAGCAGTTGCATCCCATGTGCTAAATGGCATCTGACACTCAGTGGGGAATGATTTCTCTTACCCACCTTCCCCCTCTGCTCCGTAACGAGCTCGAAGCAGTCGGTGAACAACACTGGATCTTTGATGTGGTCAGAAACGTGCGAGAGGGACAGGTATTTGCCCTTGGCAGCCTGCTTCAAGCAGTTCGGGATTGAAGGTGAGCGGCGCCAGCGCGGTTAGCAGCCCACCAGCGCGGATAAGCGGCCCACCAGC
>NW_009720369.1:0-829 GCF_000703405.1 Apaloderma vittatum
CATCGAAAAAGAGGTCACCCTGCGGAACAGCAGGAAGGTGCCGTTCACCTACGTGGTGCTGAGCCCCGGCGCGGCCACTGCCAACAGCCCCTTGCCCGGCGTGCCCCTCGTCCTGCCCAGCACGGTGAGTTCGGAGCTAGAGCAAGCCATTAACCCTTGGTCCTGCATCAGGCTGCCCAGGGAGGGGGGAAAAACACACAAAAAAAAAACACACAAAAAAAACCCCCAAACCAAGACAAAATCCCTAGAAAATGCACAAAAGGAGACAGGGCTGTAAGCAGTTGCTGGTGCACAGAAGATCAAGCAAGCAAGACTCAGCCAGGACACGTCCCTGAGCGTCCCTACGCCCATTCCGTGATCGGGCAGGATTTACTCCTTGTCCCTGCCTTTAGCAAATCCTGCCAGCACTACCCAGGCATGGCTTAAATGCTTTCTTGCTTCGATGTGAAATTGTTACAGCCCCTGTACTAGTCTTCTGCTCCTTTAGCTTTGTGGGTCAGGGAGGGGAGCAGGCAGGAGAGAGGATTTTGGAGCATTCCACCATCCCCACTCTCTCGGCCTCGTGTGGACGTCTTTGAGCGGGAGCGGCATTTTTATCTACATCTCTTTTTGCAACGGGAAGCCAAAGGGTTCCTCACGCCTGTCCTGTGAGGGATGGTGACACGCCGAGGCTCTCTTCCTGCGAGCTCCCGGAGACACAGCTCTGCTTGCACCCGCGCCGCTGGTCGCCGTCGCGGTGTCATGGGTGCTGGCAGCGTGGCAGGGCTCCCTTTCACAGCAGCTCTGTTGCACACCAGTGTAAGGGCAGGATCCATCCTGCTTCTCCCTG
>NW_009720370.1:0-1145 GCF_000703405.1 Apaloderma vittatum
CTTTAAACTAGATGTGAAGGGGGAAGGGGTTGTAGCTGAATTAAATGTAGATTACCCTGGGACAGGCATAGCAACACCGGAAGCAGAAACACTAGCACAGACGAAGTACAGCTGTACTTCATCAGGGGCTCCAGGTACCTTATCAGGGGCCCAACTCAAATGCCTTTATATGAACGCCCGCAGCTTGGGCAATAAACAGGAGGAGCTGGAGACGCTTGTGAGCCTGCAGCGCTACGACCTGATCGGCATCACAGAGACATGGTGGAACGACCCCTGCGATTGGTGGGTTGGACTAGAGGGGTATAAACTGTTCAGGAAGGACAGGCAGGGGAAGCAAGGAGGGGGGGTTGCCCTCTACGTCCATAAAAGGCTAGAATGCATGGAGCTACACCTGGCATGTGGTGACCAAAGAACCGAGTGCCTGTGGCCCAGGGTGAAAGGGAAAGTAGGAGACTTTACAGCAGGGGTGTGCTACAGACCACCCAACCAGGAGGACCAAGTGGAGGAGGCCCTTCATAAGCAGAGAGGAGCTGCTGCTCAATCACAGGTCATGGTCCTCATGGGGGATTTTAACCATCTTGACATCAGTTGGAAAAACAACACGGCAGGGAACAAGCAATCCAGGAGATTCCTGGACTGTGTTGATGATACTTTCCTTCTCTAAGTGACAGAGGAACTAACAAGGAGAGGTGCCATGTTGGACCTCGTTCTCGTCAACAGGGAAGGGCTGGTGGGAAATGCTACACTTGTGGGTAGCCTTGGCTGCAGTGTCCATGAGATGGTGGAGTTTGAGATCCTAAGGGCAGCTAAGAGGGGGAAGCTCCGCAAGCTTGATACCCTTGATTTCCTCTTCAGGAACCTCCTTGTTAGTGTGCCATGGGATAAAGCCCTGGAGGGACTGGGAGCCCAGGAAAGCTGATTGACTTTCAAGGATCATCTCCTCCAAGCTCAAAGGCATTTTATCCCTAAAAGGAAGAAATCAGGCAAAAAACACTCGGAGACCTTTATGGATAAACAAAGAACTCCTGGCGAAAATCAAATACAAAAGGGGAACCCACAAAGTGTGGAAGCAGGGACTGGTAACCTGGGATGATTACAAGGAAGTTGGTCGTGCAATCAGAGACCAAGTTAGAAAAGCTAAGGCA
>NW_009720371.1:0-1767 GCF_000703405.1 Apaloderma vittatum
AGTTTTGTCACATGTGTGAAAAGCTCGCCTGTGTAAGTTGGAAGAGCCCTCAGGCAGTGTTAAACTTGTACAGCCGGCAGTGACAGAGCAAATCCCGCACTGACCTTGGCAGCGCTCTGCGGGTTCAGCTGCAACACAGAGACTTTCTTCAATAATGGCCCCAATCTGTCTCCCACGAGAAAGCTTCACTTCCATTTCTAAGGCAGGCACACTTGCTTCTCAGCATCACCCACCGTCCCACATCTCACACAGCCACAGTGGACTTGCAGTTTTGAAACGGGTCGGTCTCAAACTCATCCTCCTCCTGTGGAGACTAAAGGACATAGAGTAGAACCAACCTTCTGACGATACTCCAGTTCCTGCCACCTCATCCTCTTGCTCCAGACAGAGGCAGCAGGACTAAATTGCCAGCAGGAACCTGCAGATGCCAGTGTAACACTTGTCACTTTAATTCTTGCCCTCTTCTCCAGCCTATTTCCCACCAGCACAGATGTTCTTCCACTGACATTTACTTGTTTGTCTTCCTCTCCTTTGTGCTTACCCAGCCCCCATGAGCCCCTGCATTTCTCTCATCTTCCTAAGTCCCCCTAGCCTTCCCTAACAAACTATAAATAAATAAATGTTCTATATTAGGTTTTCAGAGCAACAACACGCAGAGTAAAGTGAGGAAAATGGCATCACCGTCTGGAAATCTATACATGCAGAGCACCCTGGAGGTTTTATTAAGCAAATATAACCTTTTTGCATTTTTCCTCTCTTTTGGCAAATCCATTTTAGAAACAGAAGACTTGAAGAAAGAAAAGATCTCGCTACCATGTGTTTACCTGAGTACCAAGCACTACTACACGCGCAAATTTGTTTTAACTGCAGATGAAATACAGGGTCTTTAGGATCAGACACAGGAAAAATCTTCCCTCATCAAACAGTCTTTATTATTCCAAGCAAGAATGTCTTTGCAATCCATGTAAGCTATGTGAGGAACTTCCTAGTGATTAGTCCAGAAATTGAGACCGAGATAAATGGTACCTGACTTCCGTTTGAATTTTTTATGAACTCACATTCGGTCACGCCTACCGTATTTATCTCCGTGCTCTTTAACATTCCTACTGCTGGTGCCCTGCAATACCAACAGCTCTGCTGTAGCAATAAACGCGCTGTTTCCCTGTTCATTAAAGTCAACAGCCTTAAGTCTTGATTAAACTGAAGCACCATTACATAAACTGGA
The DNA here is from genome assembly GCF_000703405.1 of Apaloderma vittatum. NCBI lineage: Eukaryota > Metazoa > Chordata > Aves > Trogoniformes > Trogonidae > Apaloderma > Apaloderma vittatum. The sequence goes on from NW_009720371.1 coordinate 1,226, forward strand.
AATCATTAGCCTGGTATTTGAAAAATAAACGCATTCTGCCCCAAAGGATGCACGAACAGAAAATCACCATTTTACGCCAATTCGCTTTACCCTGTGCAACTATTAGGTGGTCTCTCGTAGTTTGAAGCTAGATCAAGTTGTCTGCCTGAACCTGCAAATGAGAAAGATCTTGAAGAAAAGCACCATTTGCTCATAATGTTAAGAGTAAAACATTGGCTTCAGGTCACAGTGGAAAAGCAAAAGGAAAAAGAAAAGAGGAAAAAAAAGTGGAAAGAAAAAAGATTGGTGGGGGGAGGGAAGCAACTGTAAAGCTAAATCCTAGATTTATCAAAGAAGGGAAGAATACAGGACCCGGAAATGTCCTGGATAGCTCTGGGCATTAACACTCAAAGAGTTGGGGTCAATGGCTCAATGTCCACGTGGAGGCCAGTGACCAGCGGTGTTCCTCAGGGCTCTGTTCTGGGCCCAGGGCTGTTCAACATCTTTGCCAGAGACACGGACAACGCCATGGAGTGCACCCTCAGTCAGTTTGCAACGACCCC
>NW_009720372.1:0-1524 GCF_000703405.1 Apaloderma vittatum
GGGCGCCCGTTTGCGGGGCCGTTCCTCTTGGGGCCGCGGCCGTCTTCCCGCCCGCCGTTCCTCACGGCCCGCCCCAGCGTGGGTCCGCTCCGTGGGGCGCTGCCCGAGTCTGCGCTGGCCTTGAGGTCTGCACGTAGTCTCTCTCCCCTCTCTCTCTCTGCAAATGCCCCACAGGGTTTTTTGGCCCTCGTAGGGTTTTTTTTGTCCTGTCCCCCTGCAGCACAGACCCTTCTCCTGCCTCGTGAGGGTGAGGGGGGATTAGGAGGACAACTGGGAGTCAGAGTTCAAACCTGAGTCAAGGATTCTGAGGACAGCCCCGCCCGTCGGAAGGCAAAGAGCAGAGATAAGGAGGTGTGGAGAAGGCTGGCAGACAATGCGACACTCGGAAAATCAGTTATTGCTTTGGCTCACCTGGAGGCTTTGGTGAGCTTTGTAGGAAAAGAAAACAAAAAAGGTGTACTTTTGGATGGAAAACCTCGTTGCCAGAGGTCAGTGTTCACAAAGAAGAAAGAGGAGTCTTAACTGTATTCGAATAAAGGGAGAGTTCACTGGGGTTGCCAAGTCCCAGTGAGGTCTCATATTGGTGGAGGACGCAGCCTCCTTTTATCCCGATTTCCCGGCCACATGAGACCCTCTCCCTTTGACCGGTGACTGAGGCACTCAGGAGGTACAGACTTCCCAATCCGCCTGTTCCATGTTCCCCCTTACCAACACACATCCCATGTTTCATTAACTCCAACTTTATGCCGCCCAGGGTGGAGAAGTTAATATTCACAGGCCTGGGAAGACTGCCCACTCTTTCTCAAAGTTCAAAATTTTAGAGCATCCTTGCTGTTGACTTAATTAATAGCCCTAATAGTCAAGATGTCTCATTATCTTCTCCTCAGACTGCATCCTGGGACTCCCTCGTTCATGAAGGACACTCTCCTCTATGTTCCATCACTAACATGAAGAAAACCCCACACACTCCCCTTCTTGTTTTATCACTATTTGTAAAGACACTCGACTTTCTTATTCTCTCACTTCCATGAGATGTAAAACGACTGTGTCACAATTTGCAGTGGCTGTAAAATTTCCCAATGTTACATACCTTGAATAAACATCGCCAATCCCAGAGCAGTCAAAGTTTCTTCCTGGTAGCCTGTGCATGAATCACAGAATCACAGAATGTCAGGGGTTGGAAGGGACCTCAAAAGTCCAGCCCCCCAAGTTTTATTTAAGGACAACCCTGGATTTCTCAAGCACTCTTAATCAGTAGGACGTGAACCTCTGGACACTTCCTTGTGCATATACCCTTGCGACAGGCTGGGATAGCTTGGGAATCTCCCCTGTGATCTCATTTTATGGGCGGGGAAGCTAAGCTGAGGCAATGGCTTCTCCAAGCTGACACCACAACACAGCCCCTCGCATTGACCCTCGGTCCTGTGCAGTGACCACAGGGGCTGAGATTTCTCCTGCGTGGATCCACCTCCACCTGTAAAGCCACATAACGTTCCCAGGGAGCCCAACAGCAGCTGCTGACGT
>NW_009720372.1:1555-33615 GCF_000703405.1 Apaloderma vittatum
GGGTACCAGGAGAGCAGGGAATATTTAGCTTCTTTTAACTGAGCAGCGTTTCGAGTTGAAAAGTTTATTGTGCTGTCGGCTTTTGTTCCTTGTTTCTTCTCCCCCTCACAGCTGTTTCTGTCAACTAAAAATAAGCTGAAGCAGCAAACAAAACATGAGTAATAAGCTCCCTACGGAGAGCTAAAATAAGAGCGGGAGATGCTCCTCGAGCCATAGGTGCAGATTCCCCTCGGGTAGTTCCCGTTCTTTCCAGACACTGCAGCAGCAATGAAGAACGTTGCATTATAACCTATAACCAACCTGGCTGGGCACAAGGAGGTGACAGCTGAGATCTTCAGAAGAGGTGAGTCTTGACTTGTTTTGTCCTCCCCGGAATCAGATGGCAGATCATCCAGATGGTTTTATCGCTGACAGAAGAACGGGCAGCTGGATGCTGGGTTGGACACAACATCCTAAACACTGCTACACCTCCTCAGAAAGGCATTGCTCAGTTAAGAGTCAGTCCCTCCAGCGGAAAAGGCTGATTAGTGCATGTTTTAATCACTGTTGCCATCTCCTGAGCTGGATTCCCCTTGCTTATCCTGCCTCTTTCTCCTCTGATGAGCAGCAGAAGGTTGTGCTTCTACTAAACCAGAATGCCTCTTTGCTTTCTACAAATCTGTTGGCTGTGGAAGCGAAGGTAAATACAACAAAGGTCTTTTGTTCACCTTGATTGCTGTGGTTTAAAAAAAAATCAGCAAAAGTGTAAAACTTAGTTGTCATACCAAGAAGCCTGCGATTCTTTTGGGGGCACAAGATGTTGCTGCGCTAACTTGGGTGTCGTTCTCTCTTAGAAATTGATTCAAGGGCCTAAGACCATGGCATCTCAGCAACACGTCCACAGCCAACAGCAACAAATCCCTGGTAAACCTGAAAATTGGCTGAAAATACCTTCAATCAGGCAAATATCAGCTTTTCCAGTTATGTTTGTGAGAGGAAGAGGATTGATTGCTACACAGATTATCCTCACTGGTGTCCTGTTTATCAGCAATTTCTGCCTTTTAAGTCTTTTCAGATTGGCACTTGTGAAAGTCTTTTTAGAGCCAGTCTATTTTTCCACTCCAATTTGTACATAGATTGCAATTGGATTCAAATGTGCGGATTTTAAGTGTGAAGACAAAGAGTTTCAGTCAAATAGGATTTAACAGAAAGTGACAGAAACAAATACAAACGTCACATCCCATCTAATGTCTTGAGCTAGTGAATGGGTTAACAAACACCTTAATTTACACACTCAGAACATGTTCAGTCTGGTGAACAAGCTGCAGACAAGCACCTAAACATGAAAGGTCACATCACATGCCCCTGCAAAAGTAAATTTCATTAGATTTACAGTAAGACGATGTAGGTGTACATTGCCTGGTGGAGCTGTGCAGTTTGCGGAGGTTCTTTCCTCCCAGACTAGCATAATCCAAGACAAATTCCAGAACTGAAAACAAAATGACTGTGATATTATAGGGCTACGTGGAAGTTAATTAGCCAAGCTCAAACCTGAGACTAATTAGCTCAGCTGCAGCAGCATCCCAGCTGTACTGCCTTCAGGATCTAGCATTTCTGCAGGGGCTGAGGCGATGCCATTTCAAATAGGAGGATGCCTGAGGCTAGGAAAAAAAAGAATGCGACAGGGAGTAATTTTGCTACAATTTTTTACGTAGTCTGTGATTATTCAATCAATAAACTTGATGGTTTCATATTACAATGTCTGAAGAATGCGTTTTGTTGGTTGTAAAATGGCAGCTTCTCCGCAGTTCAAAGGGCAAGCAAAAGCAATATAGGCCATTTACCCGATGAAAAGCCAAAATGCTCTATGAATTTTCCTGGCAAATCATCCTCTGCTGTCATAGGGCTAATTTACTGAGAGGGGAGGAGAGCCAATTTTCTCTTGAAAGAGCCAATCCTCGCTTCAAATAGCGGTCTTTGTAACTTCTATCTTGCTTTTAAAAGGGCGACATAACTCAGCTCTTTATTACACTCTTAGCATGATACAATAACTGCCGGATTGGAGAAGGAAGGTGCTCTCCAAGGGAGCGAAGAGCTTCTCCAAAGCTGCAAGGCTAGTTGCAAATTGGGTGCAAGTGTTCATCGGAGGTCCTCAGAGGATGAGGCAGCTGTGGCTGAAGTTTTATGTCAGGACATCTCAGCATATTCCCTGGTGGCCACATCCCTAGCCTATAGGTATTCCCACATAACATTACTGATTGTAATTTACATTTTAAGTTCGTACTGACATTTGTTGACCATGCTGTTTGGAGGCGGCACTGCAAATCAGCACTGAAGGGCAAGGGCAGAGCAAGCCATCTGTAACGTCTTCATCCTTTCTCCAAACTCCAGAGCTCCAGACCCCAGAGCTCCTTCCTTTTTCATAAGGAACACGCCTGGGAATCATCCCGAGAGGGAAAACCTTCCCTTGCAAATCAGAAGGTGAAGCTACCACGAGGTGGCATCAAGCCCATATGAAGGGGCGTCAAACCTTCAGCTGTTGGTGTGGGGTTTTTTTTCAATTCTGAGGACATCTCAGTGCCGAAATCCTAACCCAGAAAGCAGCATTCTGATATTTTAGAAGCAGAAGCTCTGCATTTTACAAATCTGCATGCCGTGTGTAATTTCACTGCCTTCCACGAGTAGTAAATGCAGATGAATCAGGCTACCTGCATGAAGTAGGTTAATGCAGTGCTTAACAAAATCCAGGTCTGTCCCTGTCAAGGAAGAGGAAGAGTGAACAAAGCTTTTAGCGTCAGATCACTTGCCTGCAATGAGCCGCATTTTCCTGAAAAGGGGCCGTGGTTTCTGCTGGTGCTCTCTGCCATCTGCCCCTGAAGTCTCAGCACACGTGGTGAAACAAACAGAGAGTTGTAGAATCCGAATTGTCCTGTGCCCTTCCAGAGTCATGCAGGGTATCTGCTCTCTGCTCCCTGAAAACACGCCAGTGCTCAAGCACCCTGCTGATGACAGGGTGTCTGGGTAGATGAAACAAGGCTGCAAATGTTAATTGAACACTGCTGGGATAGTATCACAGAACATTAACGTTGGAAAAGAGCTTTAAGAACATCAAGTCCAGCTGTTAACCCAGCACTGCCAGGCCCACCACTAACCCATATCCCTGAGCTCCACATCTACACGGCTTTTAAATCCCTTTAGGGACAGTGACTCCACCACTGCCCTGGGCAGCCAGTTCCAGTGCTTGACAACCCCTTCTGTGAAGACATTTTTTCTTCATTTCCAATCTAAACCTTCCCTTACTCAACCTGAGACCTTTGTTTCTTGTCCTATCCCTTGTTTCACTGCGGGAAACCCACAGAAAATGGAGCAGGAGGAGTGCCGCTCGTGTCTCATGGGACCTGACAGCTCTGTGTCCCGCGGTGGTGTGTCTGAGAGGACGATCGCCCCAGTAACAGCCCACCTGTGTGATGGTCAGACCTAGCAGTGACTATTTCCAGAGGTTCAAGGGACAGGTTCGCTGGCAGCCTGTGCTTTCCTCAATCCCCTTCATGGTTGCAGGATTTCTCTTCAGGGGCTCTCAGCAGGGTATTTTTCACTCCCACGCCGCTCAAGTGGAAACTTATCACCTGCCTAGCAAAAAACAGGGAACTTGGCCAACCTCCTCCAAACAATTCTCTTTCAACTCTCACATTTTAAACACTCAAAGAGTATTGCTTCTTCAAAAAACCACACTTGTGTGGGAGGGAGGTGCCTGGAGTGGAGCCAGTGGGCTGGATTTGAGAGGAAACGATTGCACATCGCGCAGACAGAGCAGTGCTTTATCTGCCAGACAAGCACAGAGCCAAAGGCTCTTACCATGACCAGAATTTCTCCTCCAGAGGCTCTTGCTGATATGAGACATTCAATTTATATCTTTTTATTTAAAACCAAAACAAAAAAACCACCTCCTGGATAGCTCTATATCTTCTTTTACACTTTATCCTCCTCTCAAAGGGATTGCTGGCTGTGTCTTCCTTACCTTGCAAAGCTAAAAAACCAGATTCCCTTCTGTGCATGAAGCCGTCCCCAGAGGATTTCTCTCCTCCTCTCTTGGAATGTCCCTCCACCACAGGAGTTAGAGGTACCCCATCTTTCTATTGCCCCCCCATCATCCAAAGGGCTTGGGGAAGCTGCCTTCTTTCCCTGCTGTGCATTGGGGAAGCCCATCACAAGCTCTAGCTGGAATCGTACAGGACCATGGGGCGAGGAGGGACGCCCGCATGGCTGAGCTCAGCTTCCATTGGAGAGACCCCAGAGCTCCTTCACTGTGCGCTGTGCCACTATAGGCAGTGAAAAGCTCCTCAGTACTCTACTTAGTTCTGTAAGTACAGGTAGAAAAAAAAGGAAAAACCACATACCTAACCCATTGCCAGCCGGGTGCTTGCAGGCCAGATCCCAGCTCAGTATTTCCCGGCATGGGTCCCTGGGAAGCCCTGGCCCTCCTTCCACATGGAGCTTTGGAATAAAATCACAAATAGCCTCGTTATAGCTGAAGCACATTTTGCCATGACTAGCTCTGTGTGTTTATACCTAGTGTGTACTTTGCTGCTCCACATGAGTGAATTAAGAAACCACAGGGGTGCAGCTGGGCGCCAGATTGCTGCGTATGTACACAGCTCTTGAGGCTTGACTATACGTGCTGCCGATCAACATATAGCCAAGTGCAAATTCGTCCCAGAAGGCAGCGATCACCCTGTGTTTCGGAACCTGTGAAGGAATACTGCCCTAGTTCTGTGTGGTTTCTCGCTGATTATACAGTCCCAGCCACTTAATACTGGGTGTAGGGTTGTTTTTATTTCCTGTAAAGAGCAGAGTGTTTGGCAAAAGAGGAGAGTGAGAATGACAACTATGTACACATTTCACATATTTCCAGTATTATTTCTCCTCCGGAGGAGAACAAAGCTGTTATTAATAATCACCGCGCCAAGTTTCTGAATTGATATTTTGAAATGAGCTGAGTGTATAATTTGGGAACCACAGGCAAAGAAGAAAATGTGCTTTCAATTGAATTTGAAATGGGTGGAGAGTTGATGATGCAGAGAGATAAATGACGGCGATTCTGCAGGGCTCGAAGTGAAGAAAGCCGTGAAACAGACACTTCCCAGACTTCAGAAAGCCAGAGGCATCGCAAGGGCTCGAGGAGTGAAAGGAGGCACAAGAGGGGGAGACACAGGCAGAGTCCCTGCGGGTGAAGTTCTTCATCTGGAACTGAGAAGGCGTTCAGCCAGAGCTGAGTATCACAAGATTGCGTCTCTCTGAAGGGGCACAACAGTGGGTGCTGGAGCCTGAGAGATTGCAGGTGGCTACGAGGGAGGAGGCTGCAAAGAGAAAAGAAAGGAGAGAAGCGATCCCTAGCAAGGCAGAGGCTGGAACAACATTTGTGAGCATTCCCTCTCCTGTCATCCGTGATCGTCTGCAGAAACTAAGCTGCTCTTTGAGAACAGAGGAGAAGAATGAACTGTTCATCCCTTACGATTGCAGACTTTCCAGCCTGTGACTCAGTGCCACGACATCTGCGCAAGCCTCCCTCCAGTCAACCTGAAACAAGGACTCTGCAAGAGAAATTGTGCAGGATTACCAGTTGCTCTCTCTAACTCCAGCAAAATTAAATCCTCTCCCTGTGACAAACAAAATATTTGTAGAACCCTGCCCGTGGCTAACTTTACCACGGCAGAGCTTCCTCTTCTTGCCTGCATTCCGGTGCATGTCTGCTTGGTTGACCTGATGAGGTTCTTGACTTCTTGCCTTGACCTCAGGCCAAGACCTGCTGCATTAAGAGGTGCTGTGCCCTTCTTTCCCAAAGAGGCAATGTTTTCTTCACGGTAGCACATGTCAACATACAGTTCGGATGGCGAGTAGAAGGCTGGAACTCAATCTTCTGTGACTTAGCTTGGATTGAACACAGCCCGGCCCATTTGGTCCTTGTAAACACGGCAGCTTCCAAGGAGCTAACAGAGGTGCATCTGCACCTCTTGTGAAATAGAAGCCCCAAAGCCCTGCAAACACGAGGCATAAAAACATCAGTCACTTCTCAAGGCTCAGCCTCAGCAAAGAACAAATTTATGCGCAGCCACAATGGGAATTCATTTCCCTCAGTTTTGTGGTGCCAGGATTTCATGGCATCTTCCATTACACATCAGAGGCAATTTTAAAAGGTAAATCTTTAGGGACCTGGATTTTTAACACCCAAAAAAGCAGTGGAATATGAAGTGTTGAAGAATATCTTCTGAGCCCTCAGCAGGCAGAAGGGAACTGCTTTCCCTCGTGTCTTTTATCTCTCACAAATAGATAATGGCATGCATTAAATACAGATCCCCAAAAGTATTTTGCCAACTAACCACCATTGATTTTCTGCATGGATCTGTGCCTTGTTTCTCTGTACTGTGCTTTCATTGCCCATCTTTACAGCAAACTGCAGAAGTGTAGGAAAGAGCTTGACTACTACATCTAATTGCAAGGAGAATGAATCATTAGCACATTTCTAAACAGTCTAACTAGAACAGAAAACAGAAAAAGGCTGTTAAGGCCACCATCTTACTAATTAGAAGGGCAAGGCTAGGGATTAGGCTGGCAAAAATGTCCCGTATGAATTGTTTCGGAATGGAAATTCAGTGATTGCAAAGAAAAATCAAATTGGATAATTTATGACAACATTATTTTTGATTGCTCTCTGGGCTTTTTTTGTTCTTTTTTTGGTGTTTTTTTTCAATTTAGGACAAATAATTTAGTTAGGGTTTTGGGTTTTTTTTCTATAATAATTTGCAGGCACACCTGGAGATGGAGGAGAAATTGCAGATCCTCCTAGGGTCCGCGAGGCAGGAGGGAGTCTGTGTCCCAGTAGGACACAGCCACTTTCTTTGCTTTTAGTTAATTGCAGCATAAAAGTGACTCCATTTCTCTCACCAGCCCAATTGCCTTTGTTTCAGTCTGCTTCCCAGAAATTGCCTCTCTGAGTAAGTACGAGCGAAATGTCTGCCTCCTGCAGTGAGAGGCATCAGCCATGGGCTCAGCCAGCTCTGTACAGGTGCAGCCGTGTCTGAAATCTAGTTTAGAAAAAAAGGAATTGGATCCTTATTACTTGATATTAGACTTCTGCAGCGGATCAGCTTCCCACATGGCATATCCAAGCAGTTACGCCCACCTGGGCAGGCTAATAACCATTTCTCTAGCCTCTCGTAAGGGTGGTGAACTCCAGGAGGTGAGATGGGAGTGGGGTGGTGGTTTGTCTGCCTATCACCATCCTCCCCTGGCTCCTGCACCTCCCCAATGCCAAGAGCGGCAGCTGTAGCCCTATATTCTGATGCCTTTTTGGCTTTTTAGCATTTAAATAGCTGACCTTCATACTGTAATGACCTCTCTTACCTTCCATCTGCTTGGTGCCGGCATGCTCACGGAGGAAGCTCTGCATTTGTCCTGCCGTGACTGCAGCAGAGTAAACCACGACCAGCAGCCCAGAGCACACGCAAGTTGCTGCCTGGCAGAGTCACCAGCCTCTATGTCTGAAACACGAGTAATCCCTGAGCAGAGGGGTTGGTTCCGTTAGTGACTTGTACATATTGTGTGAGCTCCAGCTTCCAGCCACGCTCCCCAGAGAGCCGGGCTTCTTCGCTCGCTGACGCGATGGGATGGAAAAGACTGGCAGAGGGGGAAAGACGATTCTTTTAAAGATGGCTACAATCTTTAGGAGCAGGTGAACACTCCTGTCCAAAGGAAAACACCACTAGCGGATCTGCTTGGTGCTGTTCAGTCATCCAGTTCAGCTTTAGGGTTTCCAGACCGCTCTTGGTCTGCTGGTGCAGTACCTGAGCAACTCGGCTGTCGCGTTGGTGTGCAGCTGACGGCTGACAGGCCTCACCAACCTGACAGCATCCGATGAGGGTACTGACGACGCTTAATTTAAACGGAAGGAGCAATTCAATCTCCTTTTTGCAACATCTGAAGCAGCAGAGGCCACCACAGATGACAAGTGTGGAGGTTTGAGCAGAAGCCCTGTAAAGCTCCCTGGTCAAATCTGCTGCTGGAGAGGGGCCAGAGCTGGGATCACAGTGAGGGAGAAGATGGGTGCTGTCTGGGCAGGGATTGCGGGGGTTTGAGCCCCACGGGAGACTTGTTTTGGACAAAACACTTCTGCTACAATTTTTTAGATGTGGATTTCTAGGCAAGGAAACTGCCATTCTGGTTGTTTGTACAGAGCATTTACGTGCGTTTTCTGTAAAGACGTTACATCACACTGAAGGACAAACCTGGCCAATCCCCGCTTCATCCCACTAGCAGAGCCAGCTATGTCAAGTCCTGTCTGTTAAGATGTCACACAGGCAGGATATTGGTGTTCACCTCTCAAATCCACACCGAGTGGGAAAGTAAAATGTCCACCTTGCTCTGTGATGACCATGCTGAAGAGGAAGAACTAATACTCCTCCAGCCTGACTTCAAATTCTAATTAAATCATCTAACCCGGGTCTTGGGGGCTGCTGGTCCTGGTGGAGCCAGCAGCGGAGGGCAGGTGTCTGAATCACACTGTGACGGTAGTATCACCCTGCAAAGCTCTTCAAGAGAGGGACCCCATTTGTTAGGCTCCAAGTACGTAAAGGAGGGTGAATTCAGGCACAAGTGACATCCCTGATGTTGGAAATGAAATCTGCAGCATGCAAGCCACAAGTGAGTATCCCAGCTGCCAAACTGGCTTTCCTCTCACTCCAGGGTAAGTTAAATTAAAAGAGTCTTCATGCAAAATTACACCTGTGTTTAATTACTGTTGTTGGCATTACAATATCACTAAGTAGTCCTTGCTGCAGACGAGGACCCTGCTGTTTCGGGCTCTGCACAAGCACTACAGCCTGGCTCCTGCCAGAAGCATGCTCTCTCTTGGCATTGCCTGGCAACCTGACAAAGCTTTAGTCAAAATCAGAAGAATCGTGTCCTGTCCAGGAAAGCCAGGTGGTCCATACACACTGGCTTTGGAGATCCCTTTTCCCAGTTTCTGCTGTAAATCAAGGGGTTTTTTTAATTTTTTTTTAACATCCTATGAAATAAAACATTTGCAAGGGAGTCCTGGCTTGAGTCACTGCTATGCTTGCAATTACATTTCTGGCTTTATGAACTATGAAATTAGAAGTGATTTCTGTAAGTGGGCTGAGGATGTAACAGAAGAAGCCTGGAAGAGCAGAGCCGAGGAGACGAGCATGGGAATGCATTCAAAGAGCCTCGCTAGGCTCATCCTGCGTAACATGTTACTGACAGCCGGCCAGGAATACACCAAGCACGCTGCAAGGTCCAAGCCCTGCCCAGGGAATCTGCAACCCAACACCGGCAAACTCGAAGCCAGGACATGGGAGAAAGGGAAGTGTGTCTGCAACAGGAAGGAAGAGAAGAGCAATAAACACAGTTGTGGAAGCAAAAGGGTTGATGAAGGACTTTGGAAGATACGGAGTGACTGGCCAAGATGGGACAGGGTGAAAAAGGGGCAGCTTGAAGGATAGCAAAAGGGAGAGGAGACAGGGATAGACAGTGGGAAGGAGATAAAATAAGTTCAAACTCCATTTTTAATATTACTCATTGCAGATTTTAAAAAAAAAGGGTTTAAATAAAGCACTTACTGTAAAGATCCTGTTGTTGTCCTGCTATGCCACTGCGTGCTCATCGGAACATGTGTCCGCTGTGCCGAGGTCTCCAAGCTCATCACCCTGCTCTGTGCCCCTCTCTGGAGTCCTGAGCGCTTCCAAGGGATGACCCAAACTTCTTCCCAGATCCTGATGGCACCAGGAGGGTGAAGAGTCAGGCCAAAACCTCTGGATGTGGTTTGGGTGGCCTTACCCCAGTGCTACCAGCAACCTCAGGGTTAAATAGTATTACCCTCTTCTGAGAGTTATCTTCAGTAATTACAAAATTTCATTTTCGTTGGGATGATGCTGTAACTTAGTGAGCTGGAAGCCTTCCCAGAGAGGAAAGAAAACTGTACTCTGAAGACATTTATTTTAATCGTATTCTGAGGCACCCATAGAAAATGACACTAAATTATCACTAAAGAGGCAACACTGAAGCAGGGGAGCTTCTCCTCCCAAAGAGACACCTCACATGGAATCTCTGACAGGTCCATTTTCCCTCTAATGTGCTTCTTCATGCTGCTGTATGCTCTTTGCAGCTGACTGATAGGTGTATTTTCTGCCCTTCGTCTAAGATGACTGTTAGTCAGCTTGGCTTGAACTTCCCCAAACTGAGATAAGAGCAAAGTTGCCGGGAAGCCAAGTGATCTCAGAGGAGGGTGCTAAAAAATCCGGCTCTCCTGTCATTTGTAGCAATGTAACCTCAGGGAGCTGCTGTCCTGACCGTAGGCTGACAAAGAGGTGCCAAAGCCTGCAGGGCATGCAGAGTGATATCCCACCCCTCGCCTGGTGCCCGAGGGGTCAGCTGCCAGCCCTGCACTTTAAATTGGGGTCCAGCTGCTGAGTTCTGGAGTTGTGCTGAAGGTCTCCAAGAGATAAATCCTTCCTCATGGGGTTTCTAGATAGCCAAGAAGGAAATGGAAGTGGGGTAAAAAGAGCCAGTGGATGAGTAAAAAGTTAAGGTTAAGCCACAAAGGCTTCAGCTGCTCTGGAGTTAGGACTTGACTTACCTCGAGGCTGGGGCAATAGACCTCCTAAGCTGTAATTGCAAATGAATACAGAGAAGAAACTATTGGGAAGTCGGATTTGTCAGTGGATGAGTCTGTGGCCTCCTTTGGTGCTCTGGGATGTGCTGAGGACCCACAAGAAAAATCCATTCCAGGCTGTGAAGGGACTGAACGGTCAGCACAAGACTTGATTTGTGCATAACACAGCACCCAAGCAACTGCGCTTCAGCGAAGCCAGACCTTGTGCAAAGCGTTTCAAAGTCCCATTGTGATGCACACGGGGAGCAGTAACTTTATTAACCAGCTTTACTCCACGGAACAGTCCCTCCATAATCACAACTGGTACAAATTGCATTCAAAAAAGTGTGTTAAAGTCATTAGCTGAAGATTGGGTGAGGAAGCTATCCATTCCCTAATGATTATCTAGCAATTTCCTATCCATCAAGGCCCAGCACTGTGCTCTATTAGACTTGATGAAGCATGCAGGGTGTGTGTATGCAGAGAACACGGTAATTGCTTTAATTACAATTCTTTTGATTAGTGATTTTTATTCACTGTCGAGAAGGTTGCCTGTTCCTGCATTTGTGGAGAACAGCTTTCATCCCCTCCTTCTCAAGAACATGTTTTGCATGAGCATCGGCTCCTCAGATCCTCACTGCTCTTCCCTGCCCAAGAGCAGGAGGTGTTTGCACACGTGTGTTTGCATGGCGAGAACTGTCGTGTTTTGGTCCTTTCAAAGCTCCCTGCAGTACTGTGCATCTTCACAGCCACAGCATGGCTTAATTTTCAGGAGCCAGCAGGCGGGCTGTTTTCCTCCTGCCTCATCTGTTCTCAGACAAGCTCCTTAATGTTACTGCTGTCTTGCACTTTGGTGCTTTCTTTAATCAGATTGTACCTCTCGCAGAAGATACTTCTTTCAATTGCTGGAGTAAAATACTATATTTCCAGGGCTCACATGTGACAGGAAGGATCATCTGATGTCGTCGAATTAGGGACAGTGCTACACAGGGTGTTGCAAGAGCGCAGGACCTCTGTGGAAGGAGAGTGGCAAAGTGGTCCTGGGGTGAAGGGAACAGATTTACCCTCCACGGTTTGTTGCCAGATGATCAGCAAATAATTCTACTTCAGTGTTCTGGAATTTAGATTGCATTGTCAAAAGAGCCCAGCCAGAGGGGCTGGGGCGAGGTGGCAGTCCCAGCTACAAGATGGCACTTGGAGGGCGAGGAGCCGAGCAGCTCGCTGATGGGTCCTGGGAATGACTCAAGCAGAGGAGGCTTCTCTTTTCTGAAATCAAATTTTGACCTCCTCACCTCAAGCCCTCCTTGTCAGCAGGTGTTTCCCAGGATGTCACACCTTGTGTGAGCAAAGCGTCAGCACGGGACATCAGAACCTGTGTAACACAGTAAATAGTGGATTCGTATCTAACAATATTTATGCTGTGTGATGTGGGAAGAGCTGTACAACGAGGACATCAGTTCTCTCCCAAGCAAGGAGAATGTGGGCTGTGAAACCCCACATCACACAGGCAAACTACGAGCTGGCACAAGAAGACAAGGAGATGAACATCCCAGCACTGCCAGCCAGGGCTGGTTTCACATACAGCTCAAGCCAGAGTGAGTAAAGTTGAGGGGAAAAAAAGATAAAGCAGAGTGCTAGAGAGACGAAAAATTATGTTATTGGAGAAACAAACCGAGGCATCGCCAGGGATGGACAGTGCAGGCAGCTGGGGACAGAGCATGTGTAATTGCCAAGGCAGAAGGTGTCTGTGACACACTCCATTTACAAAACACATATGAAATAGGAAAAAGCAGGATGGGAACCCCTGCTGCAGCCAAATAACACTATTGGAACAACCTGCATAGGCAGAGTGTTCCCACGTTGATTGAAATCAAACCAGGTCAATGGGATTAACAGCCTCCTCTTGGGAATGTACTGAGGGAACTCCGCATGACTGAACCTCCTCTGTTTTCAGTTTCATCAGCAGAAAGGCGGCCTTGCCGGCAGCACGGCATCCTCCGGTGGAGGCACACTTGTCCCGAGTCAGGCTCGAAGTGGAGAGGTCTGCAAACGGAACTCTGCACGGCTGCGGTCCCCTTGGGGACTCTCTCATCTGTTCTTACGCCATAATTTGTGCTCTGTTTCAGTTTGAGATCTGTCAGAGGCAGGCCCCAATTCAGGCAAGCGAGGGGACCCCACTAAAAGCATTCGGCTGAGCCATCCAGCAGGAAAACCCAGATCCAGCACCAACAACTGGACATCCATGACGTGGTCATGGGTAGGACCTTGGGCCCACCCAGGAGAAGTCAGTATCCCCTGTATTTTAGGTGGGATTGCTGCCTGACAAGCCTGAGTTTGCTGCCACTGGAGCACAAAGTAGTTTTTGTTAAGAAATACCTGGCATGAGACCGCGGCTTGCGTCGTGGCTGTTGGGGTTGTGGTCTCACTTCTGGCAGGTGGCTGATGGCAGCACTCTCCAGCCCAGCTTTTTACAGACATTAAAGTAATGGCCCAATAAACATTCTTGAGGCTGCATTAAATATCAACTTGACATCTTTTTCTGAAGCAAGAGTGAAAACCAAGGAAGGAATAGTGATGCTGAGGGTACCAAGATGAAGACAAATACTCTACTGCAGCTCCTGTGATGGGTGGTGGCCTTAGCTTCTCCTCAGCAAGGTTCCAGCGCCATTTGAGAGGGTGACACAGAGTCCTTCACGGAGTCCTTCTGCACATTGATCAGCAGAGGCTCGGGTAAACAGACGGGTTCTTCCTTTGGTCACTCAGCTCAGCATTGACCCTCGCTCCCCTTAGCCAGGCGCCGTTCGGCACGTCAGATGTGCAGCCCGGAGACGGGCACTGATGGATCTGTGCTCCAGATTTAAAGCTTTTTGTCTCCACAGCCTGAAGAAGTGAAGATTAAGTGTTTTAATTTGGATGTAAGCTTAGAGTTTACCAGAGGAAGGCAGCCTCAGAAACACGAAGTATGGGGCTGAGCTGCTGCAAAGCTGACCCTGGCCTGAAGCAGGCGTGCAGCCTTGGCCCTCCCCTCTCACAGAGCAGGCTATCTCCGACTCCATCAGACAAACTTCAGACAGGGGCAGGACCCGTGGATCTGATATCTCCTGATACTGAACTTTTCTGAGGTCTGGGACATCCAGCGAGACACACTCAGGAAAGAAACACTCATGGCTGACCTGTCCTTATTCCGTCTGAGGAGCACAATAGCGAAGAATGATAAAAGAGCGATGGAAAGCTTTTAGAGATTTATTTTTAACCTTTCCCAGCCAATTGAAAAAGCTTTACAAATTGCAGGTGAGGGTTATGCCACAAAAGCTTGCTCTCTGTCACTCCTGTCTCATAGGAGAGCCCAGGCTGGGAGAGGCAGAAGACAATGCATTTCAGAAGAGCTGTGCCAGCTCCCAAGCAGAGGTGGATTCCATTTAGGATGAATCATCACGATACCTTATCGCAGCACCCAAAGGCTATGCTTTAAATCATCATCTTCTGTCACAAGGCACCACAGTCCCTGCCCCAGAACTCAAGAGTTTCGTCAGAGGATCTCAGGATGAAAAGCAAAGGCTTTGGGTAAGTTGCACATGGGATCTGGAGTGAGAATAGGAACCAGTTCCAGATGCCTCGTTCTGAAGGCAAAGCATCTGTCTTAAAGGCATCTTTTGCCTCCACATATGAAAGTTTCTTACATTTACTTCCTTATGATTTTGGAGAAGTTGCACCATTCACAAGCTGCTAGGAAAATACAGCTGAGTTTCTTAGAGAGCAAAACTTCCATGCCAGGTCTTCAGATGTCTCTCTCTTAGCCAAAGGCTGTTTTTCCTGGTTTTTGCTTGAATGTTGCACAATGCTTAAACAACTGGGTGGGAAGATTCCTGTTCTCGAAGAGAAAGCAACTGAAATGTCAAGGCGAACATCCCTGCAGGTCTAGTATTGAATGTAATATGCATTGAACCCCAAGGCTGAGTCCTTTCATCTGAGAAGACGTTAATAAAAATTTATTCTTCAGCTCACGAGCATGCAAACCGATGAATAATAGCCTCATCCTGGTAAACTCCAAAACATTTCATGACGGAAACAGAGGAACCTTCTGGGCACTGCATACTGTCATTAAAACATGAAGACAAAGAAAAAACCAGTGTTTTTTCACTGAGAATGTCCTCCTTCTGAGGTGTGTCTGTACTTCTCATGGTCTGCAGTCCAAGGGGTGACAGCCTGGGAGAGCTGCTGCTGCTTATTGAACTCGGGCCAGGTAGGCTCAGTTGCAAAGAAACCCATTTCTTTGGTCACAGCACAAAAGTCCAAGGGCACCGGCTGCACCCCAGAGCGATGGAGTTCTCCTGCGTGAGGGAACATGCACCTGCTGGGAGTTCAGGTCTGGTCACAGACCATGGTCACCAGCACCAGGCAGGAGCCTTCCTCTGCTTGCAGAAGAACAGAAGAAAACTACAAAGCAGCATAACAGGGTCTGAGCTGTGGACTGCAACGCCCTCCTCTCCCTCAGCAAGTTTCTAGCTTTGCTCATTTTGTGGTCACTGGTCTCACTCATGAAGGTGGATGTTCCTCCATCCAGACACGAAACTGGAGGAGAGAGTAAGCAAATTTGATGTTGGAGCCAGGGGATGCTCCTTCTTCATCAGCCACCTGAAATGCATAAGGTGGCCCACAGCTACTGATATAGCTCCCATAGATCTTGAAATTCTACAGAAGGTCTTCAAGTTCCTCACCTAGGCTCCGAGTATGGTCATGGCTCTGGATTTGCATTCCTGTGCTGGACCAAGCTTTCAGCAGTCATCTGGTGGTGCCCTTGGAAGCATCTCTGCAGACAGGGGTGTGAGGATCAACTCCTGGGAGGCTTGTGTGCCTTACCCCAGGTAACCTTCCTCAGATTCTTAGGTTAGCTCCCTGCAGGACCCCAGACTTATGTTTCACATCCAGTGGAATAAAGAGCCCTGTCCTGTTCTCTTCCCTTCCAGAATCATGGAAGGTATCTCCTCTTTGCGCCCTGAAAACAGTGCTCAGGCACTCTGCTGATGACACAGTGTCTGGGTGGATGAAACAGGGTTGCAAATGTTAATTGAGCACTGCCAGGAGATAATTATAGATTTATTTAGGTTGAAAACGACCTCCAAGATCATCAAGTCCAGCTGTTAACCCAGCAATGCCAGGGCCACCACTGACCCATGTCCCTGAGCAACACATCTACACGGCTTTTAAATCCCTCCACGGACGGTGACTCCACCACTGCCCTGAGCAGCCTGTTCCAGTGTTTGACAACCCTTTCTGTAAAGACATTTTTCCTAATTTCCAATCTAAACCTCCCATGGAGCAGCCTGAGGCTGTTTCCTCTCATCCTATCACTTGTTAGTTGGCAGAAGAGACTGACCTCACCTCACTACAACCTCCTGCCAGGGAGCTGCAGAGAGCGAGAAGGTCTCCCCTCAGCCTCCTCTTCTCCAGGCTGAACAACCCCAGGTCCTTTAGCTGCTCCTCGTCAGGCTTGTTTTCCAGACCCTTCCCCAGCTTTGCTGCGCTTCTCTGGACACGCTCCAGCAACGCAATGTCCTTCTTGTTACAGGGGGCCCAAAACTGAACAGAGGATTCAAGGTGCAGCCTCACCAGTGCTGAGCGCAGGGGGAGAAGATGAACTAGATCAAACGCTCCTTCAGCGGGCTGTCGGGTCCTGCGGCGAGCCTGGCAAGCCTTTCGCCTGTCATGCAAGAGCAGCCCTGGGCCATCTGGCTTTAACAAACAGTAGCTGATATTTTTATTCAGCAGATCCGCCTCTGCTGTGTTACAGCACATAACACCAGCGCCCCAGGAGAGGAGCAAACGGAGCTGCCCTCACGGTTTTATGACTTCTTCCTTTCCCAGGCTTCAAACCACAGCAGATCGTTTCTCTCTCGTGAACGTGTGTCTCTGGAAGCAGGTCTGGGCCACGGGTCTGGAGGAGATGAGACTTGCCTGTGGCACCAAAGCTCTTCAGGACACAGACAACATCTGCCTCATGTAAAATAAAGTTACACCTCAGGTGCTGTTTTAATAAAGACGACGGATTATTTCTATGGATTTACAGTGTAAACTGAAAACTCTTACTAAACGCTTGAAGCCGCAGGCCAGCACACCTACTGATTTCAAATTTTTCATGGCAGAATTCACACCAGCCTTTTGTTTTTACTAAATTATCCTGGGTTCCTTTGTGGGGTTTGGCTGTTAATACATTCTCTCTCCTGCAGAAATCAAGCATTAGCATTTTTCTATCCCAGTGAACTTCAGAGAAAAAAAGGCGTAGAATACAGACGCCTCCACTTACATTAAACTAGTGTTGAAGAAGAATGAAATGCAGGTGTGCTGAGAGGACAGGGCTTCACGAGTACTCCCCACAGTCAGAAATCCTGTGAAATCATGTTTATCCAGCAAACATACTTAAGCATCACAGCTGGCACCGAGCTTGACTGTGCTGAAAACAAGGCTTGCTCATGAGTACGCAGAGGAAAGCAGCCTGCTCTACGGTAGCAAAGGCTGGAAAATTGCTTAGAAATACAAATGATCCCTTTGTAAGGGGCAAGCCCGAGCAGCCGGTTGTGAAATTGGAGGAAAAAAACATCTCTTTCCCCTGTTTTCCATTGTATCTGCTGAGGTGTCCGATAGCACTTCAGATGGGGTGCTGCTCTGGTGCTGGGAAATTCAGGGCTTTTCTTTACAAAAGAGGAGGGGAACAGGCTTCCTTAGGGATGAGACTCTCGGTGAATCCCACAGGGCAAAGGGGCTCAGGCCAGGGCACCGTGCCGGCCGTGGCACACTCCGGCTGCCCGTCGCCTGGCTTGACGGCCACTCAGTGGCCACTCAGTCAATGCCCTACAGGGAAATAAGCCAGTGGAGGTGAAGTAGATAAGGGGCTGAAGGTTCCCCCCGCGGGCAGTGCTGGCTATGGCGGTGGACGCAGAGGCAGGAGAGCACGAGGCAGCGCTGGGCAGCCGGCACTGGGAGAAAGTGGAAAACTACAGAACAATCTGAAGAGCTTTCTACAGCCCCAAGGAGGCCGACTAGGCAATCTTTAATGCCGTGTTACTATAGCAGCCCTGCTGGTAATTTACCAGTACATCTCTTTTCTCTTCCTCACGCCCCTTTCGCAACAACAACAAAAATGAGGTTAGTCTCATCTTCAATTACCTTGCCATGTTCCCTTCACAGCCTTTGGCTAAGGGCTTTCCAGAAAAGCCTCACAAGGTTGTTACACAGCCAAGGGCCCCGTATTGTTCTCCCCCAGCGCTGGGAGGAAAGCAGCCTGTGCCAGGAGCATCCTCTGGGAACAAGGATGGTATCATGGGAGGAGGCACGTGGCTCTTGCACGACGGGCTCCCACAGCACCTTTGGCAAGAGAATTCTGGATGATCAGGAGAGAAGTTTTGCTGGAGGTGTGGGCAGGAAATCTGCCTCAAACCCCACAAATATCTGGGGATTAGGGGAGGAAACGTGTGGGGGTTAGGAGAACTGGTGCCAAATTTCCACTCTCTGGCTTTACTAGTGCTAATTGGTTTCAACTGAAGTGATTGTACATTATTCCCTGGAGACAAAAACAAGCTCTGGCGTCTGGTCCCACCTGGGCAGACTCAGAGAATATGTAGTACCTGGCAAAAGCAGGTGCTGAGTGCCCCAGTCCCGTGCCCTGCTGCCGGTGTCCCACTGCCCGGTGCGAGGCGGGGCAGAGTGGGGTGGGTGGCAGCCAAGAGCTGGGGTGACCAGGGCTGGGACGTGGTTAAGGTCCCACGGGACCCCCAGTGAGGGCAGCGATGCTGCAGCCCCCTTATCTGCCTGCCCACGCTGGGAGCAGGGCTCTTCATTGTGGTGCGTCATTGCCACCTTCGCAACCAGAATTTTTTCAGTGCTGATGGAGCTACAAGCTAGAGTCAAACACCCTGGGTAAATCCTCACACAGAAGATCCAGTTAAGATCCCAGGCTAGTTCCACCACCGCACCATCCTCCTTCCTTACCTGCACTCCCAGCGTGGCCCTGGAGACTGTCCTGAGCCAGCCCTTCACTCGCACTTCTTTCCAGTCCTTTCCTCTGTCACACAGAGCTCCGGACCCTGCCAGAGATCTCCCCAGCAGAGCTGACATCCAACATGATCTTTCTTCCTCAGTGCCTCTCCTTAATCCTGCACTGGAGGGGAGATGGGAGTCCTCCCTTCTCTGTCAGTGGTGCCTAAAGAAGAAAGACTACTCCTGCTGTGCTTCCTGCGCAAATCAACCTAATTACCTCTTCCAGTGGCAGCTAACGAGCTTAAAGCTTTCATGGCCAGCACCTCCTTCCCTCTCCGCAGGAGAAGCAGCTTCACCTGGTGCTGCTGTTAGCTAAGGAGCTTTCACAGTGGTGGAGGAATAGGAGGAGAAAACTTTGGGGAACGGGAGAGCATCACTGGTGTTGCTGAGCAGAGCTGTTACTCGTAGGCAGGGCTGTCAGAGTGCTTGAAACCCGTGAGCGAGGCTGGGTGCTGAGGAAAAGGGATTTAGGGTCTTGCCGCTGCAGGTACCTCCTTGCTCCCAATCTGCACGTGCGGTTATCTTCCTGAGCTCAGTATCATGAGCGGTTTCCCTGTGTTCCACGACGTGGCTGGCAGGGTGTTTGCACTGCAGCACAGGGCTGCTGGTGGGTGAAATCCCCACGATGCAGGGAGACAGCAGCAGATGCTGCTCGTGATGACATCTCTGTGTGCCAGGGCCGTCTGGTGGCTTGCCTGTGCTGGCTGTCCCCAGACCAGCTCTTCTGGGAAAGGACAGCCCACTCCCATCAGCAAGCTGCCTCCAGCGCTTGGCCTCCCTGTGCCCTGCCCCTGCCCTGAGTCACCTCAGCGTGCGCCAGCAACAGAGCTGAGGTCCCCATCGTCTGCAGCATCACCACTGGGCACCAGTGTGGTCCCTTGTGAGGCTCCTGGGTCTCCACCTGCTGTCACGCTCCCCTTTTGGTACGGCATCTACCCTACTGAGTGAGAATAAATTAATTTAGTAGCCCCAGAAGCCAAATATCCACCTCAGAGGGCTTCAGCAAGCACGGCTCTTCAGATGTCATCAGGGAGTATGTGGCATTTGCTGCAAAGTTTGACATCTCTGTTTTATTGCACCAGGAGTGAAGCCATTTCAGTTCTGCATCACTAATCCATCAGCCGGAGCTCGCCTGGCGTGTGATGTCTCCACGGGCATGCGTGGGTTTTGGGGTTGTTGGGAGTGACTCACACGTGTCCACGGACTGTGCCTGCGGAGAGGCACTAACGCTATTTTCTCAAACCATGATTGGTTTCTTGATTTCTGAAAACCTGTCTGGCAGGCTGGGCCTCCTTCCAAGGTTGCCTGGAAATATGAAGATGTTAAGAAGATGCTGCTGTCGGAAGCATTGAGTCAAAATTATCCATCACTCAGCCCAGCGCTGGCTGGTGCTGCCAGGCCCAGACTGAGATTTTCTAAAATGAAGGCAAAACCACAGCACCAGATTGCTTGCACACCCAGGGCTCGGGAGCTCATGGCTGAATTCCAGCTTGGCGGGTTCGTGCTATACACCCCAGCTTATTTTCAATCCAGCATCAAGTTTATCCTTTGCTTCTGGTCCTGAAGCTGTTGTGGGATGTTAATGGTCGGACACTGCCATACTCCTCCCACGTTCTCAAACGTGTTTTGGGACTGAGTGAGGTGCTTTCTGCACACAGAAGAATGGAACGTGCTTGGGCACCTTGGATATAAAAGGAGCGTGTCTCTGAGGGACAAGGGCAGGAGACAGGGTTGAGATAGGAAAGAGGAATGATGTAAAGACTTTAAGTGATGGCTTCTATGCAGTGCCTCTCTCCCGGCTACTCGGCAGGTTATTCATTGCCTTTATTAACTCTGTGTTAGATTATCCTTCGTTTCCTTTAATTTTTCAAGAGGCTTATTGCTTCCTTCCGTCTGGTTTATCTTTGAAAGGACTTCTTATAAAAGTAAAACTTTCAGGACATGCTGGCACGACACCCCGCAGAAAGAGAGCATCCATTTATTCCCAGCACGGGCACTGGGCAGCACTGCAGGAGAAGGTCCTCGACACACTGACACACGGAGCCTGGGCACCGCGGCCAGTTTTAAACCATCACCCCTTGTCCTATCGCAACAGACCTTGCAAGAGGGATTGTCCCCACCTTTCTTCTAAGGCCCCTTTAAGTGTTGAAAGGCCACGACGAGGTCTCCCTGGAGTCTTCTCTTCCCCAGAACAACCCCAGCTCTCCCAGCCTGTCCTCGCAGGTGGGACGCTCCACCCTGTGATCGTCTCCATGGCCTCCTCTGGACCTGCTCCAGATCTGAACTCAGAACTGCAGGTGGGGTCTCACCAACGCAGAGTAGAGCAGGACAACTGCTTCTCTTGACCTGCTGGCCACGTTTAGTTTAGCCTTTGAGTCTCTAATGCTTTCACAGATCCCCAATTCCTCACCTGCATCCCGAGGAGCCACCATCGCCCGGCACCCTCAGAGCAAGGCTGCGGTCCTGCCCGCCCAGAGCCCACCCAGATCTGATGGGCAAGGGGAGGTGAGACCTGGAGCTGTGAGGATGGGTGCCGATGCCCGGGAACCAGGCGGGTGGACCCGCAAGGGCAGGACCCAAAGCGGGCGAAGGAGCGTTGGATGCCATGGGGGAGGACCGGGGAGCGCTGGCCTGGGCGCTGGGCATTGATTGATGAGCCGGGTTGTGCCGGTGACTCAGTCGCTGTCTGTACCTGGCAGTGACTCAGCTCTCGCTTCTCTGATGGTGACACAAGCTGTAATAAAATCCCGGCTTGTTTGTCCAGGGGATTGGTTAGTTTGTTGGGTTTTTTTAACCTCCTGCCCACCCCCACTGCAGGAATCAGGCCATCGCTGACCGATGTGGTAACAGCCGTCACAACAACAAGGCTACATACAAAATTAAAAACTTATTGGGAGCTTCCTGCCTGCTGGCCGAGGATCTGGAGGCTAAAAGGCTGCAGATGAATGGTTAAAATGCCATTAAAAGAGAAGAGGTCCAGCGCCTTCTGAGCCTGGGATTTGTGCCCCTGTGAGCACAGTGGGGAGAGAAAGCCCCATTCCTCCCCCTGCAGCACAAGTCTGCAGCCGGGTCTGGCTGAAGGCTAAGCCTGGCCTGAGGTAAACCACTGGATTGTCCCTGAGGTTCTGCAGCAGAGAACGTGCTGCTGCCTTTGCTGAGCACCAACTGCCTCCTGAAGGGCTCAGCTGGTCTCTTCCAGACATCTGCTGGAAGCTCCCGTCTCTAAAAGTTGAAATTTCTGCCTTGCACTTTGGCTTGCTCCTTCCCCATCCCCAGAGCAATCTGTCCCCTCCCAACCTTCTCTTCAGCTTCCCAAGGAGGTTGGGCTGATTGACCTGCTGAGCTTTCCTGCTCTCCCTCCCACACAGCGCTCTGAGCTCTTCAGGGAGGAAACCCCTTTTCCCCCACCACTTTCTGCTCCACATCCCTCCTCTTCCTTGCGTCACAGTTAGTTTCCACCTTTCCTACCCACACCTCAGTTTCTCTGACTGTGCAGGCTGTGTTCTCCAGATGGTACCAGCACGTCAGCCAGGCCCAAGGTCCATGACGGAGCAGAAGACGTGGCCTTGGAGATACCCACTTTGGATGCAAACCAAACCAGTGATTTACCCTCTGTGGCAACAAAATGCTGCTCTCCTGGCGTGCCTGTGCCTGAAAGCGAGTCAGACTTGGAGGACACAAAGCGTGAACATCGCAGAGAAACTCCTCCAGGGAATTTCTACCCGAACAGAGCAACTCTGAGAAAATCCCACTAGGGAACACTGAAGGAAAGTGAAGGGGTTTTTTGCACCATGCAGAATCTTCCTGCTAATATCCCCATGGGATATGATGCAGATCATTGTGCTTTAAAATAATAAATATGCAAAAGAGGATGGTAGTGCCATCAAAATTCACCACCAGGTACAGCCTATGGACAGAGGGATTAAGACAGAGCAAGGACAAGGTCCTGGTCAGCACATGCAGCTCACCAGCGGCCATCTCCATCTCTGTCCTGCAGGCGATGCGAGGAAGGCAAGCACTGGGAAAAGCTCTGAAGAGCAACGGGGCGGGTTTGTGGCTGTGTACAGGGATGTTCTCCAGAGAAAGGGGAAGAAAACGTCCTAGAATTGTTTCCACTGGAGTACGTGTCCCTGACTAGAAGGTCAGGCCAAGGCTTTTTTGGATGTGATGCTTTGAAAATAGCCCTCAGATTGATGACATCTCTTTGCCCTATTTTTATCTCCTGTTTATAGGGCCAAGGCTGTTCATTGCTTCATCCTCTTCCATCCCTCTTCTACATATATCCACTTCCAATGTTTTATTACTCCATTTATAAATAATTTAGCCTATCTTTCTTGCTCAAAGGATGGCTGGAGACTCCAGTATCTTAACTTTTTCAGTGCTGCTTCCTCTGTAGTCAGAACCTGGCCCCTTAATATTAGGGTTGTTGCACCCTTGGAGGATGAGGAGACAACTGCGCGCAACCGTGGTAGCACATATTGAGGTCCAAGCAAGGTGCTGGAAATGCAAAAAGCAGTGGATGAGCTCTAACTCTGTTGCTGTTTTGTTTCCTGCAGAGCTGCCTGATGCTCATCTCTCTCCGGTGGCTCCCGCACGGGCACAATCAGCGGTTGGGCCTTCCTGGGGAGGTACCGGTTCTTGGCTTGATTGTTCACAATCACCTTTCTGTAGCTTTGGTGAGCTGAGTTTGGTGAAGTGCCTCATCAGTTCGCAGCCGCAGGCTCGTCACAAGCTCCTGCTTTAGTTCAGATTGCAAAATTTCCTTTGGTCCTGCTGTGCAGTTGCTCTGCCTGTGCACAGGGGACCTATTTTCCAGATAACTGCCAGAAGTTTTCCAGCTATCTGCCAGCACTGCTGGAGATACTCTTCTGACACACTCTGGATGTCCAGAAAGCCCAGACAAGTGCCCCAGCACACCCAATTCCAACCAATTCCCAACTGGAACAGCAACTCTGGCTGTACGACTGCCACGCATTCAGTTTTCAGTTTAGGGATCCCTTTATGTCCTTTCTGTGCAGTAAATATGAAAGTTCCCTCTTGTTGTAGTGGCACTATGATGTTGGGACTAAACTGATTGGGTTTAGGTGTCTGCGATGACTCAGCTCTAGGAGGTTTCCACCGGTCAGTGCTAATAAGCTTTTAGCAAAAGGTGTTCATCATCTCTGTATTCTGCCACTGAAGGCACGTTCCGGCTTCTGTAAAGGTCCAAGGGGAGCCAACAGAGATCTGTGGGCCACAGAAATGTTGTGAGGAAGTTTTCTCTGTTCTGTTTCCTCCTAACGAATGAGCAGAAGGGAGATCAATGAGGCTGGAAGGTGTGAAATCTAAACCTGATGAGAACAGCCTCACGACACCCAGCTATGCTCCCTCCGTTCTCTGCCATTACTGCAGGATGTAATATCCAGCAGAAGCCCCCCCAGAAACCCATAAGGCTGACCTTTACCTGGAAGAAGTCCAGAGGTGCTGCAGGACTTCCACAGCCAACGGCAGCTTTTAAAAAGTTCTCGTTTATTCCTGAGCGCAGAATGCCCCCGAAGCCCCACGCATCCACAAGAAGAGGCAGGAGACGTTGGCTGGAGAGCGAGTAACACGGGGGTGAGCTTCCCGAGATGCCTTCAGACCTGAGTTTTACTCAGTGGCTAAAACTTATAAAGGTGTCTTTATAATCTCTGGCAGGGATCCTTGCAGGCTCTATTTTAGCTCCCGTGCTTGGTGCCAGCATCTTGCGGCTGGGTTAACTTAAGAATTTCTCTGGGCTAGCGTGGGAAGCGCTCGCTGGGAGAGCCAGGAAGACGCTCCACAGTTAAACATGACCCTACACATCCAGTCAAGCAACGTGCCTCCACCCCCATATGGTCTAGTCCAAAAATTAAGTGCTTCTATTTAATAGTTTTAATAAATCTTAGATCACAAGAAAGCAACCATGAGTGGATTCAAACTGATGCTTCCTAAAAAAGTGCCATCCATTGTCAAGTCTCCTGTTCTTTCCTGGACTTGTACCCATTGTTGTACAAGGCTGGCCATCGATTTTAAGAAGAGCCCAAAAAACACTGAACACCAAACTCAAGAAACCAATATTGATGCTTAATTTCAAACTCCAGAAGTGCCTCTTTTCTGAAAAGCCAGAGTGAGTTTTGTGAAGCCTATACAGCAAGAGGTCTTACTCCTTTGTAGCATCTGGATATTTTTATTACAGATCGATCAAGTGACTTGAAAACCCCCTGCAGGATCCCTTGGGTTTGGTGTGATGGACATTGCAGACCTGGATTGTGCATCCCATGGGAGCAAAAGGAGCAGCCCTGCACCAGTGTGGCTCTTTGGGCTGGTGATGTGCTACTGCCGTGGGATTTCCAATTATTTGTGTTTCCTCACCTCCACAAATTTTTAGTCAAACTGAAAATCTCAGTGTAAAGATTTATTAAGCTGAAGCATTTTTTTAATGCTGAGAAGTCAACGGTTTGAGTAGAGAAGAAGAGACTTTGCAAGATTTCTTGTCCCCTTTATCCCGACAGGATCTGAGTGTTGCTCCGCAGTGGAGCAGGCTGTGAACTAACCCGGTTCAGGCTTGATTCAGGGAATTGTTTAAGAACGTGTAAAACTCCCAACAGTTCCAGATCCATCCTTAGCTCTGGCAAAACATTTCAGCAGATGGTCTCGAACTCATGCTTAAAATAAATCCCATGGAAGTGCTTTACCGTGGGAGCTGGGGCGCTACCAGGAGCTGCTGCCAACAACCTGCAAGTTACCCAAATCCAGCCTTTACGGGGTGTTTTGAAGCCCGAAAGAAGCTGCTCCAAGCCCATCCAACCTGGCCTTGAACACTTCCAAGGGAGGGGCTTCCACAGCTTCTCTGGCCATGCAGCTCTTCGAGAAAACATCCTCAGGACAGAGGACGCCAAGTAAAATGGTGATTTTGCTGAGAATAGGAGGGAATGATAAAAGTCCTGAAAATGCTGCTGCAGAAAGCTGCAGTGGTTTCGGTGTGAGAAGGGGTGAGGGCGGCTCCTCAGGGCTGCTGTGACACCTCGGAGGGCGTGAGTGGGACAGCAGCCACCAGGAGATGCCTTCACAGCCTCTGAGACAGCTCAACAGCAAAGGGCAAAGTCACCCCCAGGTGTCAGGTGGTTTCTGAGTTTCCAAGGTGAACGCTGTGAAACGGAGACCTTTTTAAAAAAAAAAAGATCAAGTATCACTTGAGAAATGCTTTTAAAGGAGAAAAGAAGTCCTGTTAAACAAGTATTTTAAAAGAAGTTTTTTTAAAAAGTGTCGCTGCCTT
Organism: Apaloderma vittatum; assembly: GCF_000703405.1. Lineage (NCBI taxonomy): Eukaryota > Metazoa > Chordata > Aves > Trogoniformes > Trogonidae > Apaloderma > Apaloderma vittatum. The sequence continues at coordinate 27,511 of NW_009720372.1, forward strand.
TATCTTATTCAGTTAGAGGAAATTCTGCTGGCAAGAGCTCTAAGCCCTGGCAGCCTTAGCAAACTCTGCTTCAGTTTAAACAAAACCTCACTGCTTGTCTTTCCTTTTCTTTATCAGTTGTCACTCTTTCTCCTGACTCTCTGGCTGTTATCTCCTCTCAGATGCCTGAAGACAACACGTGTTTTCCTCCAGTCCCGTCCTGCCTCTTGCCAGATTGTTTTTTCTGTCCTTTCTCTTGCTGCTCCACACTTTGTTCTTTACAGTCCTACCTATGTTTTCCAGAGGGATGCCCACAGCAACAAGCCCTAGAGAAAAAAAAAAACAAAAATGAAACAAACCAAACAACCTATCACTTGATAACAGGTGCTGCAAGTTTTCCCAAAATATTGTGTGTGTAACCCATCATTTTAACTATTTTCAAGTCAGTCACTGTTAAATAGCTGTGGGCTTGCCTGGATTTTTAACATAGCTTAGAGCATGCTTGATGCTGTGCTATGGCTTAGTGGAGATAGGTCAGATTTTTGACCTAATGTACCCATTCTTTTAAATACAAAATTGAGATTTTCCTCTGGGCTCGGAGCAGCTCTCCATCAGCCTGGTGGGATGGAGAAGCACCGCAGCCGCGCGCGCCTCTAATGGGAACTGATTTTAGCCCAGCAGAAAGCCATAACGATGTAATGGTCCCTGGCATTTTAGCTTGATAATGTCATGGTATTTATAGAATTTTTAATATGTTTCATGACATAATGCTGTTTTGTACCTGATTTTCATGAGATGGGTGAGAGGGAGTGATAACCTTGTATAATTCTCTCCCACCTCCACAGGCTGCGTATGCGCAGATTCAGGAAGAGTGTGTTTTGCTGGGGGGGAAGCCTGGTTTGGTTGGCACAGGGTGGTCGTGGCGGTCGCAGGGAGGAGAGGGCAGTGGGGAACGCAATGGTTGCTTGTCCTGCTGCCTCTCAGCCACCCCACGCGGGAGCATCATCTTCCTCCCACGGAGTACGAGTGAGCTTGCGAAGGCTTCCTCCTCAGCATCTTTTCACTTTGGGTAGAAAGACAGCAGGGATTGCATCTTAAAATTAGAAGTCAGGTGGTTTAGTTGCATCCTGGATGCCCGAAGCTCTCCAGTCTCCTTTGCTGGCTCGGTCCGCGGGTAGCACCGCCTGTATTTGTTAGACGTGCAATCGCTACGTGCAGGGATGAGCAGCTTCCCCTGAGTCTCGAAGGGCTGTCGGGGTAAGGCGGGTGACTGACGCCCAGCCAGCAAAATGCAAAAAAAAAAATAAAAAGGAACATGGGCCTCGCTGGCAGTAAGATGGAGGGAGGAGAGGATGGTGTGGTGGGGGCTGACACGTCCTCTGCCTGCGCTGAGTGGTTTGTCTGTGCCTCCTCCCAGCCGTGGGCTCTGGGTGGGCAGTGCTGTGGGACGCTGCTGGGGCTGCAGCGAGCACAGCAAGCATCGTCCCCGTCCGACGCCATCCCTGGCTTGGGTGCGGGCCGGCTTCCAGCCCACCCCAGGGTTCAGTGCAGCCCAAATGCCATCGCATCCACCACCTGCCCGGACGGGCAGATTGTGTCCGGGCTGAGCCTGGCCTCTCTGAGCTTGGAACAGGCTCACAGAAGAGCTGAGCTCAAGCCTCAGCTCTGGCAAATACCGTGTGGAAGCTGTGACTGGATCAGTGGGTTTCTGTGCCTCGGTTTCCTTCTGCCAGGGGAACAAACTAGTGCTCCTCGTTTCTTTTGCAGCACGAGCATCTTCAGGCAGGGCTTGCAAAAAGGGTGCCTGACCATGGATGAGTCTCTGGGCATGACTCCAGTAACCTTCCTGACAGCAAAGACATTTATAACGAGTTTTCTTCAGCCTTGTGGTAAAACTTACATGGTTTTTAACTCCTGTTTGGGGCACCTGCCACCCAGTGTCACTGCAGGTTTGCTCCTGGGAGCTGACAGAACATGTCTCATGCTGTCATGATGCTTCGCAAGGAGGACAAGCCGTTCATTGAAGATGTGCTCCAATGCCGTGGTGACAAACAAGGTTAATAAACTCCGGGCTGATGCAGGCGATACTTTGGAGCTGGCTGAACATCTGCCCTTTTGCAGGGCTCTGGCACAGTCTCTGAACTCAACTTGTACATGGGAGAAAGCTGCCATCCCCCAGCATGGCTCCGGGGAGGGATTAACACTGGCTGAGAAACTTCAGTGGTAACACATGGCCCAGGGACAGTTTTGAGTCCCAGAGTTTTGAACCCAACCCAGGTGAGCAGGGTGATGAAGGAACAGCGTGGTGCTGGCTCTTGCTGGGGACCCGTGGCTGGCTCCAGCCTTCCCGTATGGGCAGCTTCACCCCACGGGTGGAAAAGGCCAAGGGCAAGTTCTCAGAGTCCCATCGAATGATCCCAAGGGCAGGGGGGGGAAGAGATGGAAAAGGATTTTCTGATCCAAGCATGGTGGTTTCACTGCCACAAGGCATCTATCTCCACAGAGCTCTCCCATGCTCAAAGCCCCATTGCCTCTCCAGGGGTCGTTTCTGGGTGTCTCGCACCCCTGGCAGCGGCTGCCCTGGGAGCAAGAGGAGACGTTGAGGAGAAGTGGAATCCAAGAGGATTGTGGTTTCACCAGAAAACAGGTGAATAAACAGCAAAACCCGGCATGAAGCATGCTCAGCAGCAAGCCAGCACCCTCCTGCTGCCGGCAGCCCTGGGCACAGCGTACGAGTCCACTGGTGTCTGCCGGGAGAGGGACACCCTTTAAAAATCTCTGGAAAAGAGTGTGCAAACCCAAGCCAGGGCTCAAGCAAGTGGCAGCAAGAGGAGCTGAACCAGCTCTTGAAGGTCAGTAGTGGCCTCACTCCTTGTTCCACCCAGCAGCTCCCCCTCACACCCCCAGAACTCCCCCTCGCCAGGGCCATGGGGACATTCCTGTGGCTGGCTGGAGCACTGTTTGGGGGAACACCCCAAATTTAAGATAACAGCTGTATCTGAGTCATGGCACTGAGGCTTGCTCAGGGTTCCTGGGAGAAGCCATAGCTGGCTGGGACACCCCTGCAGTGCTGATATTGCTGTGACAGTGAGCCCTCCAAGTGCACAGACTTGAGAAGAAGCTACTTTTACTTGGAAAAAACCCCTTCCTGGTAGAGTTATATTCTGCAATTCTCCAAGCGGAGCTTCCTAAACCAACATTAGAGTTGGTAATTTTCATGTTTCCAAAAGTCTGCTCCTGTTTTCGGTTGGTGCCTGACACTCAGCCCCTCATCCTTGTCCCGGGAAGACAAAACGTTTCCACACACAGCTAGGGAAAAAAGCTGTTGAAATTTCCCTGCCAAAAAAAAACAAACCAAAAAACCAAAAATAAAAAACTCTAAGACAAGTAAATAAATTGGTTTATTAGCCAATAATTCAGCCCAGCTGTCTAGGGGTTACTCAGTATGTTGCTGGCAGCTTTAGGCTGGAACCAAGTAGCCGTTCCCACACCTCCCTGTGCACGTGGACTTGTTTTTGATGTGCAGGGACCAGTGCCAGTTTTTGGTCGGGATGAATATCTCAGGCTGTGCAGACTTCTTTGCTCCTTGCTGCGATAAGGAGACCCCCGGGAGCGCGTCGAGCCGGGCTGGGAGCCGCACGGGACCACGGCTCGCCTGGAGCTCTGCTTCCCACAGGGAGAGCGGTTTTGCTTCTCATACCCGGCAATTTCCAGGCCCAGCTGACACCTGGAGAAGCAGGAGAAATTAATGTAGTTTTACATCTGTACGGGCTTGTAAAGGAAGCTGGAACGCATGGCTTTTTTCTAGAGAAACCTGCAGGCATCCAACCTCTGTGCCCGGCTTGGCTCTGCCGGCAGCCAGCAAGGCGATGGTGGTATCTCAGCTTTGTTCCTCCATCAGCCGTGATGGGATTGTGTGGCAGCTGGGAAAAACGGTCCCTCTCCAAGTGCTCCTCTGTCACCACACCTCCAAAGGGCTCAAGACTTCAGTCTCCGCAAAAGCGAGCAGGGAACAGGAGTCCCCATCGTCCTGGCGGGGACTGGAGACTGAGTACCCTGGGGAGACTTGAGCTTGGAGCCTGGTCTGGCCCAGTGAGCTCCACCTCCAGCTGGTTCAGCTAAACCCAGGCAGCAGGAGAGGACTCACATGTCAGCTAAGATAAGAAACTAATGTCAGATTTATTTTAAGGATGCATATTTTTATTTTTCAGTTTTCCCTTTGTGGCTGTTCCCAATCTGGTAGTAGCGGTTTTCAACCCCTCACTTTGACGCAGTAAACTCTGCATTTTCCCTTTTAAGGGGGTTTGGGTGGAGCTGGCAGAACCAGGGCATGTTGCTGTCATGAAAACTGAATGCATGAATGGGGGTGAGTTGTTACAGAGAAAGCCTGGGGAAAGCTGTCACTAGAGGCAAGCTGAGGGTCCTGGGGGTAAGGGGATATTCCCATTACACCGGAAAAGCAGTGGGTGGGAGAGCCAGCCCTTCGCTCTGCTATCAGCACCTGGGGCTGAGGGTTGTGGCTGCGTACTGCATCCCACTAAACAGCTTCGTGGTGGGATGCCCGGCTGGGATACTCGGGTGGGATGCCCTCTAGAACCTCTCCAACTAGCCCAGGAAAGGGAAGCTCCCACACATCAACAATGCCCCCAGCAGGGACTTGAGGATGAGGAGGGATGGCAGTGGTGTCTGCGAGCAAACGGAGAGCCATGGGCTCCATCCTGCACAATGCCCGAGGAAGAGCAACACAGGCTGGTGCCAGCAAACCTCCGATCCCCGGGTGCTCTCCAAGTGGGGACTGACCATGTGGGTCCTCTGATCTTCTTCCTTCTGTTTTAAAAAAAGTAACTTTCCTGGCCATCAACTCCTGCAGCCAAAAAAAATCGCTTACTGCTCTTCATGGAGATGAATTTCTCCAGGACTTGTCCTTCAACCAGTGTGTACAGTGGCTGCAGTCCTGCGGGGAAGCTGGCCAGAGTCCATCCACATAAATAAACCCCTTGCAGACAGCAGGAGGGACTTTGTGTGTGTGCATCTTACTACGGAAATCAAACCCAGTAAAGCTTTTAACAGAAACAAAATGAAATATCAATCTGTGGAATACTTTTCAGCTCAAGACTGGGCTGGGCTGGTGCTCCAGCTCATCCAGGCTTTCTTTGGGATGGACTTCACCTTGCTGGGTAATTGCTGCCCTGCCTGGAGCCACCTCAAGCAAACTCTTTGGGAGCAGGAAGAGAGGAGCAGTCTGGCACTGGGGAACCAGATTTCAAAATCCAAAAAGGGTGCGATGTAACGGGGCCTGACAGCAGTGATTTTGGGCTGGCCAGCAAGGCTTTCCATAGGTGCATATGCACAATACATCCCTACATCCTATCCAGATGGGGCTTGTTTCGCAGGGTGGGGGAGAGAAGGGCTGAGTGCTTTAAAAGCAGCTTCAGGCACTAGTGATGATCAAGGTGAGAGCCAAGGAATTTGCAGGCAGACATGAACCTGTTTGCTGAAATATTACAGCAAGAAGTGGGAAATAAAAAGGAAGACATAGTAGTAATGATAATGATAATGATAATAATAAAAAATAATAATGAACTGGCACCTTAAACATCTAAGAGTTGAGTGCTTTGCTGAACGTCCCCCATGACACACTGCTGAGCCCCCCTGGTTGGAAACCACTGGCTTGCTTACCCCGAGACAGGCTGAAACTGAGAACTTCAGAAACACAAACGTCCTGAAGTGACAACTGGGCTTCTGAAGAAGAAACCCAGGCTCGATGGCTGCTAAACTCACCACCCGCTGCAGAGCTGGGCTGGCCTCTCTAACACTGCCCCATCTCCTAATCGCTTGGGGAAGTAAAGCTTTGGTTTGAGCTGGGGCTGGAAGTGTCTCCAAACCTCCCAAACTGCGTGGGGATTTGAATCTGACTTCACAGGACTGGGATTCCAAGTCCCCATATCCCAGTTCCCTGGGCATGGTGGCTCTGGGTCACGCATGCTGCAGCCAGCGGCAGCTCCTGGGGTTCTGTCCTGGATGCAGGACAGGATTTAATCAGGGAGGCAGAAAGGGCAGAAAGGCAGAGCTGCAGGCGTGTGGCGCTGGGAAGGGTGCCGAGCTCCCAGCCCCTCGCGTGCTCAG